>NC_089839.1:316181143-316339679 GCF_035609145.1 Eleutherodactylus coqui
TACAGGTTGCCCTGTGGAGGATCAGCCTACTTTGCGGGACCTTCAGGAGCTGTGATCTGCCCACCCTGCTGATTGTGTTCAATGAAAGAAATCCATGGTTGTAAGAGGGCTTCTCTCTATTCTGGATGATTCTATGTGTGGAATTTGATGCATATTTAAGCTATTCTCAATGCTGTGGATCAGGCGTGTGGAACACAGAATGTTCCAGTGTGCGTGAAAGCCCCCTAGGTTGGTGCATCCAACATAGAATGACCTATTCACCTTGGTATTTTTTCTGTGCGAGTATAAACCAATTAAAAAATTTTTTAAATTCACACGCGAATGGAACACATCGATAAGGACAACATTTGCCCTTTCCCAGTCTTCTGGATCTTCACCTGTCCTCCGGAAATTTTCAAAGATTATGGTTAGTGGTTCAGCAATTATCTCCACTGCTTCCTTCAGTATCCTAGGATCTAATTCATCAGGACCTGGAGACTTGAATTCATTTAAGTTAGCTAAGTTTTCCCTCACCATCTCTCTGCTTATAGATAGCCTGCATTCTTGTATTCGCCCATTAACACCGTGAAGATCAGCTGATGCTAAATCTACTTTCTGAGAGAAAACAGATACAAAATAGGAATTTAGAAGTTCATTCTTCCCAATATCATTCTTAACCAATTCACCATTTTCATCCTGTAAACATCCTATAGCATCTTGGACTTTTATTTTGCTTGGACCCCCAGAGTCTCTTTTTATTGCTTTTGGCCTCTCTTACAAGCCTCAATTCATTTTCAGCTTTTAGCTTTTCTGACACTTGCCCTACAGTTTTTGCAGACAGCATTTTATTCTTCTTTAGATTTTCCCCCTCTTTCCATTTGATCAACAAAATTTTCTTCCTTTTTAAAATCTATGTTAAGTTCTGTGTTCATCCATCCTGGTCTCTTTAAATGCTTCTCATTCTTCCTTCTTTTAGGGATTGGTAACGATTGTGCTTTGACAATCTCATTTCACAATATTTCCCAACCTTCTTGGACATTTCTGTCCTTAAGAACATCCAGCCATTGGAGTCTTCCTCTCCTCTTTCTGAAATCCAACCTTGCAGTCTAAGTCTTCTCAGGTCTTCCTCCCCTTGTTATCCAACATCTAAGGATATCATGATCACTGCCTCCTAAGGTCCCAGCCACCCTTACTCCCTCCACCTTTCCCTCCCTGTTGGTGAGAGTTAGGTCCAAGATAGCAGATCCCCTTGTTTTCTCTTCTACCTTCTGGAAGATAAAGTTGTCAGCAAGAGCGGATAAGAATTGGTTGGATCCATTACTTTTATCTGAGAGATTCCCAACAAATGTCTGGATGGGTAAAATCTCCCATGATCACCATGTTGGGCTTCTTTGAGAGCTTGGCCATCTGATGTAGAAAGAGCTTCTCCATATCTTCTGCTTGTCCAGGCGGCCTATAGTAAATGCCTACAAGGGTGTCCTTTCTGTTGTTCTCTCCTTGTATTCTTACCCAAACAGTTTCTACAGAACTCCCAGCTGTGAAGCTTGAATCTCAGTGGAGATGATGCTTTCCTAACATGCATTACAACACCTCCCATTTTCTTGGGTCTGTTTCTTATAAATACATTATGTCCTTCAAGCCTTGTATCCAATCATTTGTATCATTCCACCAAGTTTTTGTGATGCCGATGACATCATATTTCTCTTCCTGTGTTCGGAGCTCCAATTCCCCATGTTTGTTTCCCATGCATTGTGTAGAAACATGTTAGTTTGTGATCAGTGTCTCTTGCTCCTCTACTTTCCTTCTGAATGTTTTGTCTTTCTTCTTCCTTTTTCACTTCAAATAATACGTATTATTGGATGCATATTTTTGCTTTTCACATCATATTGTTCTAGTTTTAAGCTCTCCTGATTAGTCTAGCAAGGCGCCTGCCAAATCCTGTTTTTGTAAGGTGCAACCCGTCTCTAGCAAGCAGTCCATCATATAGGTAGTTCACTCCATGGTCTAGGAATCCATATCTTTGCTGACTGAACCATTGACATAGCCAGTTGTTCACCTCTAGAATCCTGCTCCATCTTCTTATTCCACGGCCATCCACTGGGAGGATGGATGAGAAGACCACCTGAGCTCCTAGTTCCTTCCCCTTCCGGCTGAGGTCTTCAAACTCTCTGCAGATAGTTGCAATGTCATTTTTTGCAGAGTCATTTGTCCCTACATGTATTAGTAGGAATGGGTAGTTGTCTGCAGAACTGAAGAGTCTTGATAGCCTATCAGACACATCTTTGATTTGTGCCCCTGGAAGACAGCACACCTCACGTGAGGCTGTGTCATGTCTGCAGACAACGGCCTCTGTTCCTCTCAATAGGGAATCCCCCACAACCAGCACTCTCCCCCTCTTCTTCACAACAACACTTCTTTTTCTCCATCCAAGAGGATTCTGAGTGCTTACTGGACTGTTCTCTGTGGGCAAAGTCATTTCTTGCTGTACTTCTTCATTGTTCTCCTGCGGTAGAGCCTGGTACTGGTTCCTGAGCAGTATGGGTGCTGGCTGACTCCTGATAATCCGGCTTCTTTGGGTCACATGCTTCCATTCCTCGACTTCTACGGCTACACTGAAAACATATTTTCCTTCAACATTTTGAAGACTTACTTCTGCTCTGTCAAGGCAATCCTCCTCTTCCTTAATGAGTTACAATGTAGCTATTCTCTCCTGAAGACTCTGCACCTTTTCCTCCAACAGAGGCACAAGTTTGGCTTTTCCTTTGGTAGATCTGTAAACATGTAGCATATGGCTACTCACCCCTTCCATGTTGTCAGTTGATGTCTACTTGCAAACTTCTAAAAGTCAAGAATTCCAGTGATCATATATAACCTATAAGATGCTACTATGCATAAAACATTTGGCAATGTCCTTCAAGCAGCTAGACCTGGCTAGACCCAGCGCTCAAAATGCAACAGGCATATGCAAATTCTTTTCCTGGACCTCCAATCTCTGGTCTGGAGATGGCCTCTGAGCAGCTAGACCCCACTAAACCCAGAAATCTTCCCACTCACAGCGACTTTTCACTTTTCCCAGAATGCACCAGGAATATGCAAATTATCTTCCTGGACCTCCACTCCCTGTTCTCCCTAATACAGACAGGATGGGTCCAGAGGGCGATTGCTCCAGGTGGCCACAGGTGAAGGGTATGCCTTAAACTAATGAGTAAGGAAAATAACGAGTCTGGGTGACACCAGCTCCTCACTACATGTGAGAGGAATTTTTGAATGGGTACAGGTTGCCCTGTGGAGGATCAGCCTACTTTGCGGGACCTTCAGGAGCTGTGATCTGCCCACCCTGCTGATTGTGTTCAATGAAAGAAATCCATGGTTGTAAGAGGGCTTCTCTCTATTCTGGATGATTCTATGTGTGGAATTTGATGCATATTTAAGCTATTCTCAATGCTGTGGATCAGGCGTGTGGAACACAGAATGTTCCAGTGTGCGTGAAAGCCCCCTAGGTTGGTGCATCCAACATAGAATGACCTATTCACCTTGGTATTTTTTCTGTGCGAGTATAAACCAATTAAAAAATTTTTTAAATTCACACGCGAATGGAACACATCGATAAGGACAACATTTGCCCTTTCCCAGTCTTCTGGATCTTCACCTGTCCTCCGGAAATTTTCAAAGATTATGGTTAGTGGTTCAGCAATTATCTCCACTGCTTCCTTCAGTATCCTAGGATCTAATTCATCAGGACCTGGAGACTTGAATTCATTTAAGTTAGCTAAGTTTTCCCTCACCATCTCTCTGCTTATAGATAGCCTGCATTCTTGTATTCGCCCATTAACACCGTGAAGATCAGCTGATGCTAAATCTACTTTCTGAGAGAAAACAGATACAAAATAGGAATTTAGAAGTTCATTCTTCCCAATATCATTCTTAACCAATTCACCATTTTCATCCTGTAAACATCCTATAGCATCTTGGACTTTTATTTTGCTTGGACCCCCAGAGTCTCTTTTTATTGCTTTTGGCCTCTCTTACAAGCCTCAATTCATTTTCAGCTTTTAGCTTTTCTGACACTTGCCCTACAGTTTTTGCAGACAGCATTTTATTCTTCTTTAGATTTTCCCCCTCTTTCCATTTGATCAACAAAATTTTCTTCCTTTTTAAAATCCATGTTAAGTTCTGTGTTCATCCATCCTGGTCTCTTTAAATGCTTCTCATTCTTCCTTCTTTTAGGGATTGGTAACGATTGTGCTTTGACAATCTCATTTCACAATATTTCCCAACCTTCTTGGACATTTCTGTCCTTAAGAACATCCAGCCATTGGAGTCTTCCTCTCCTCTTTCTGAAATCCAACCTTGCAGTCTAAGTCTTCTCAGGTCTTCCTCCCCTTGTTATCCAACATCTAAGGATATCATGATCACTGCCTCCTAAGGTCCCAGCCACCCTTACTCCCTCCACCTTTCCCTCCCTGTTGGTGAGAGTTAGGTCCAAGATAGCAGATCCCCTTGTTTTCTCTTCTACCTTCTGGAAGATAAAGTTGTCAGCAAGAGCGGATAAGAATTGGTTGGATCCATTACTTTTATCTGAGAGATTCCCAACAAATGTCTGGATGGGTAAAATCTCCCATGATCACCATGTTGGGCTTCTTTGAGAGCTTGGCCATCTGATGTAGAAAGAGCTTCTCCATATCTTCTGCTTGTCCAGGCGGCCTATAGTAAATGCCTACAAGGGTGTCCTTTCTGTTGTTCTCTCCTTGTATTCTTACCCAAACAGTTTCTACAGAACTCCCAGCTGTGAAGCTTGAATCTCAGTGGAGATGATGCTTTCCTAACATGCATTACAACACCTCCCATTTTCTTGGGTCTGTTTCTTATAAATACATTATGTCCTTCAAGCCTTGTATCCAATCATTTGTATCATTCCACCAAGTTTTTGTGATGCCGATGACATCATATTTCTCTTCCTGTGTTCGGAGCTCCAATTCCCCATGTTTGTT
Source organism: Eleutherodactylus coqui (assembly GCF_035609145.1). Classification (NCBI taxonomy): domain Eukaryota; kingdom Metazoa; phylum Chordata; class Amphibia; order Anura; family Eleutherodactylidae; genus Eleutherodactylus; species Eleutherodactylus coqui. The sequence goes on from NC_089839.1 coordinate 316,186,114, forward strand.
TCCCATGCATTGTGTAGAAACATGTTAATTTGTGATCAGTGTCTCTTGCTCCTCTACTTTCCTTCTGAATGTTTTGTCTTTCTTCTTCCTTTTTCACTTCTAATAATACGTATTAATTGGATGCATATTTTTGCTTTTCACTTCATATTGTTCTAGTTTTAAGCTCTCCTGATTAGTCTAGCAAGGCGCCTGCCAAATCCTGTTTTTGTAAGGTGCAACCCGTCTCTAGCAAGCAGTCCATCATATAGGTAGTTCACTCCATGGTCTAGGAATCCATATCTTTGCTGACTGAACCATTGACATAGCCAGTTGTTCACCTCTAGAATCCTGCTCCATCTTCTTATTCCACGGCCATCCACTGGGAGGATGGATGAGAAGACCACCTGAGCTCCTAGTTCCTTCCCCTTCCGGCTGAGGTCTTCAAACTCTCTGCAGATAGTTGCAATGTCATTTTTTGCAGAGTCATTTGTCCCTACATGTATTAGTAGGAATGGGTAGTTGTCTGCAGAACTGAAGAGTCTTGATAGCCTATCAGACACATCTTTGATTTGTGCCCCTGGAAGACAGCACACCTCACGTGAGGCTGTGTCATGTCTGCAGACAACGGCCTCTGTTCCTCTCAATAGGGAATCCCCCACAACCAGCACTCTCCCCCTCTTCTTCACAACAACACTTCTTTTTCTCCATCCAAGAGGATTCTGAGTGCTTACTGGACTGTTCTCTGTGGGCAAAGTCATTTCTTGCTGTACTTCTTCATTGTTCTCCTGCGGTAGAGCCTGGTACTGGTTCCTGAGCAGTATGGGTGCTGGCTGACTCCTGATAATCCGGCTTCTTTGGGTCACATGCTTCCATTCCTCGACTTCTACGGCTACACTGAAAACATATTTTCCTTCAACATTTTGAAGACTTACTTCTGCTCTGTCAAGGCAATCCTCCTCTTCCTTAATGAGTTACAATGTAGCTATTCTCTCCTGAAGACTCTGCACCTTTTCCTCCAACAGAGGCACAAGTTTGGCTTTTCCTTTGGTAGATCTGTAAACATGTAGCATATGGCTACTCACCCCTTCCATGTTGTCAGTTGATGTCTACTTGCAAACTTCTAAAAGTCAAGAATTCCAGTGATCATATATAACCTATAAGATGCTACTATGCATAAAACATTTGGCAATGTCCTTCAAGCAGCTAGACCTGGCTAGACCCAGCGCTCAAAATGCAACAGGCATATGCAAATTCTTTTCCTGGACCTCCAATCTCTGGTCTGGAGATGGCCTCTGAGCAGCTAGACCCCACTAAACCCAGAAATCTTCCCACTCACAGCGACTTTTCACTTTTCCCAGAATGCACCAGGAATATGCAAATTATCTTCCTGGACCTCCACTCCCTGTTCTCCCTAATACAGACAGGATGGGTCCAGAGGGCGATTGCTCCAGGTGGCCACAGGTGAAGGGTATGCCTTAAACTAATGAGTAAGGAAAATAACGAGTCTGGGTGACACCAGCTCCTCACTACATGTGAGAGGAATTTTTGAATGGGTACAGGTTGCCCTGTGGAGGATCAGCCTACTTTGCGGGACCTTCAGGAGCTGTGATCTGCCCACCCTGCTGATTGTGTTCAATGAAAGAAATCCATGGTTGTAAGAGGGCTTCTCTCTATTCTGGATGATTCTATGTGTGGAATTTGATGCATATTTAAGCTATTCTCAATGCTGTGGATCAGGCGTGTGGAACACAGAATGTTCCAGTGTGCGTGAAAGCCCCCTAGGTTGGTGCATCCAACATGGAATGACCTATTCACCTTGGTATTTTTTCTGTGCGAGTATAAACCAATTAAAAAATTTTTTAAATTCACACGCGAATGGAACACATCGATAAGGACAACATTTGCCCTTTCCCAGTCTTCTGGATCTTCACCTGTCCTCCGGAAATTTTCAAAGATTATGGTTAGTGGTTCAGCAATTATCTCCACTGCTTCCTTCAGTATCCTAGGATCTAATTCATCAGGACCTGGAGACTTGAATTCATTTAAGTTAGCTAAGTTTTCCCTCACCATCTCTCTGCTTATAGATAGCCTGCATTCTTGTGTTCCCCCATTAGCACCGTGAAGATCAGCTGATGCTAAATCTACTTTCTGAGAGAAAACAAATACAAATTAGGAATTTAGAAGTTCATTCTTCCCAATATCATTCTTAACCAATTCACCATTTTCATCCTGTAAACATCCTATAGCATCTTGGACTTTTATTTTGCTTGGACCCCCAGAGTCCCTTTTTATTGCTTTTGGCCTCTCTTACAAGCCTCAATTCATTTTCAGCTTTTAGCTTTTCCTTCACTTGCCCTACAGTTTTTGCAGACAGCATTTTATTCTTCTTTAGATTTTCCCCCTCTTTCCATTTGATCAACAAAATTTTCTTCCTTTTTAAAATCCATGTTAAGTTCTGTGTTCATCCATCCTGGTCTCTTTAAATGCTTCTCATTCTTCCTTCTTTTAGGGATTGGTAACGATTGTGCTTTGACAATCTCATTTCACAATATTTCCCAACCTTCTTGGACATTTCTGTCCTTAAGAACATCCAGCCATTGGAGTCTTCCTCTCCTCTTTCTGAAATCCAACCTTGCAGTCTGAGTCTTCTCAGGTCTTCCTTCCTCCCTTGTTATCCAACATCTAAGGATATCATGATCACTGCCTCCTAAGGTCCCAGCCACCCTTACTCCCTCCACCATTCCCTCCCTGTTGGTGAGAGTTAGGTCCAAGATAGCAGATCCCCTTGTTTTCTCTTCTACCTTCTGGAAGATAAAGTTGTCAACAAGAGCGGATAAGAATTGGTTGGATCCATTACTTTTATCTGAGAGATTCCCAACAAATGTCTGGATGGGTAAAATCTCCCATGATCACCATGTTGGGCTTCTTTGAGAGCTTGGCCATCTGATGTAGAAAGAGCTTCTCCATATCTTCTGCTTGTCCAGGCGGCCTATAGTAAATGCCTACAAGGGTGTCCTTTCTGTTGTTCTCTCCTTGTATTCTTACCCAAACAGTTTCTACAGAACTCCCAGCTGTGAAGCTTGAATCTCAGTGGAGATGATGCTTTCCTAACATGCATTACAACACCTCCCATTTTCTTGGGTCTGTTTCTTATAAATACATTATGTCCTTCAAGCCTTGTATCCAATCATTTGTATCATTCCACCAAGTTTTTGTGATGCCGATGACATCATATTTCTCTTCCTGTGTTCGGAGCTCCAATTCCCCATGTTTGTTTCCCATGCATTGTGTAGAAACATGTTAATTTGTGATCAGTGTCTCTTGCTCCTCTACTTTCCTTCTGAATGTTTTGTCTTTCTTCTTCCTTTTTCACTTCAAATAATACGTATTATTGGATGCATATTTTTGCTTTTCACATCATATTGTTCTAGTTTTAAGCTCTCCTGATTAGTCTAGCAAGGCGCCTGCCAAATCCTGTTTTTGTAAGGTGCAACCCGTCTCTAGCAAGCAGTCCATCATATAGGTAGTTCACTCCATGGTCTAGGAATCCATATCTTTGCTGACTGAACCATTGACATAGCCAGTTGTTCACCTCTAGAATCCTGCTCCATCTTCTTATTCCACGGCCATCCACTGGGAGGATGGATGAGAAGACCACCTGAGCTCCTAGTTCCTTCCCCTTCCGGCTGAGGTCTTCAAAGTCTCTGCAGATAGTTGCAATGTCATTTTTTGCAGAGTCATTTGTCCCTACATGTATTAGTAGGAATGGGTAGTTGTCTGCAGAACTGAAGAGTCTTGATAGCCTATCAGACACATCTTTGATTTGTGCCCCTGGAAGACAGCACACCTCACGTGAGGCTGTGTCAGGTCTGCAGACAAGGGCCTCTGTTCCTCTCAATAGGGAATCCCCCACAACCAGCACTCTCCCCCTCTTCTTCACAACAGCACTTCTTTTTCTCCATCCAAGAGGATTCTGAGTGCTTACTGGACTGTTCTCTGTTGGCAAAGTCATTTCTTGCTGTACTTCTTCATTGTTCTCCTGCGGTAGAGCCTGGTACTGGTTCCTGAGCAGTATGGGTGCTGGCTGACTCCTGATAATCCGGCTTCTTTGGGTCACATGCTTCCATTCCTCGACTTCTACGGCTACACTGAAAACATATTTTCCTTCAACATTTTGAAGACTTACTTCTGCTCTGTCAAGGCAATCCTCCTCTTCCTTAATGGGTTACAATGTAGCTATTCTCTCCTGAAGACTCTGCACCTTTTCCTCCAACAGAGGCACAAGTTTGGCTTTTCCTTTGGTAGATCTGTAAACATGTAGCATATGGCTACTCACCCCTTCCATGTTGTCAGTTGATGTCTACTTGCAAACTTCTAAAAGTCAAGAATTCCAGTGATCATATATAACCTATAAGATGCTACTATGCATAAAACATTTGGCAATGTCCTTCAAGCAGCTAGACCTGGCTAGACCCAGCACTCAAAATGCAACAGGCATATGCAAATTCTTTTCCTGGACCTCTAATCTCTGGTCTGGAGATGGCCTCTGAGCAGCTAGACCCCACTAAACCCAGAAATCTTCCCACTCACAGCGACTTTTCACTTTTCCCAGAATGCACCAGGAATATGCAAATTATCTTCCTGGACCTCCACTCCCTGTTCTCCCTAATACAGACAGGATGGGTCCAGAGGGCGATTGCTCCAGGTGGCCACAGGTGAAGGGTATGCCTTAAACTAATGAGTAAGGAAAATAACGAGTCTGGGTGACACCAGCTCCTCACTACATGTGAGAGGAATTTTTGAATGGGTACAGGTTGCCCTGTGGAGGATCAGCCTACTTTGCGGGACCTTCAGGAGCTGTGATCTGCCCACCCTGCTGATTGTGTTCAATGAAAGAAATCCATGGTTGTAAGAGGGCTTCTCTCTATTCTGGATGATTCTATGTGTGGAATTTGATGCATATTTAAGCTATTCTCAATGCTGTGGATCAGGCGTGTGGAACACAGAATGTTCCAGTGTGCGTGAAAGCCCCCTAGGTTGGTGCATCCAACATAGAATGACCTATTCACCTTGGTATTTTTTCTGTGCGAGTATAAACCAATTAAAAAATTTTTTAAATTCACACGCGAATGGAACACATCGATAAGGACAACATTTGCCCTTTCCCAGTCTTCTGGATCTTCACCTGTCCTCCGGAAATTTTCAAAGATTATGGTTAGTGGTTCAGCAATTATCTCCACTGCTTCCTTCAGTATCCTAGGATCTAATTCATCAGGACCTGGAGACTTGAATTCATTTAAGTTAGCTAAGTTTTCCCTCACCATCTCTCTGCTTATAGATAGCCTGCATTCTTGTATTCGCCCATTAACACCGTGAAGATCAGCTGATGCTAAATCTACTTTCTGAGAGAAAACAGATACAAAATAGGAATTTAGAAGTTCATTCTTCCCAATATCATTCTTAACCAATTCACCATTTTCATCCTGTAAACATCCTATAGCATCTTGGACTTTTATTTTGCTTGGACCCCCAGAGTCTCTTTTTATTGCTTTTGGCCTCTCTTACAAGCCTCAATTCATTTTCAGCTTTTAGCTTTTCTGACACTTGCCCTACAGTTTTTGCAGACAGCATTTTATTCTTCTTTAGATTTTCCCCCTCTTTCCATTTGATCAACAAAATTTTCTTCCTTTTTAAAATCTATGTTAAGTTCTGTGTTCATCCATCCGGGTCTCTTTAAATGCTTCTCATTCTTCCTTCTTTTAGGGATTGGTAACGATTGTGCTTTGACAATCTCATTTCACAATATTTCCCAACCTTCTTGGACATTTCTGTCCTTAAGAACATCCAGCCATTGGAGTCTTCCTCTCCTCTTTCTGAAATCCAACCTTGCAGTCTGAGTCTTCTCAGGTCTTCCTCCCCTTGTTATCCAACATCTAAGGATATCATGATCACTGCCTCCTAAGGTCCCAGCCACCCTTACTCCCTCCACCTTTCCCTCCCTGTTGGTGAGAGTTAGGTCCAAGATAGCAGATCCCCTTGTTTTCTCTTCTACCTTCTGGAAGATAAAGTTGTCAGCAAGAGCGGATAAGAATTGGTTGGATCCATTACTTTTATCTGAGAGATTCCCAACAAATGTCTGGATGGGTAAAATCTCCCATGATCACCATGTTGGGCTTCTTTGAGAGCTTGGCCATCTGATGTAGAAAGAGCTTCTCCATATCTTCTGCTTGTCCAGGCAGCCTATAGTAAATGCCTACAAGGGTGTCCTTTCTGTTGTTCTCTCCTTGTATTCTTACCCAAACAGTTTCTACAGAACTCCCAGCTGTGAAGCTTGAATCTCAGTGGAGATGATGCTTTCCTAACATGCATTACAACACCTCCCATTTTCTTGGGTCTGTTTCTTATAAATACATTATGTCCTTCAAGCCTTGTATCCAATCATTTGTATCATTCCACCAAGTTTTTGTGATGCCGATGACATCATATTTCTCTTCCTGTGTTCGGAGCTCCAATTCCCCATGTTTGTTTCCCATGCATTGTGTAGAAACATGTTAATTTGTGATCAGTGTCTCTTGCTCCTCTACTTTCCTTCTGAATGTTTTGTCTTTCTTCTTCCTTTTTCACTTCTAATAATACGTATTAATTGGATGCATATTTTTGCTTTTCACTTCATATTGTTCTAGTTTTAAGCTCTCCTGATTAGTCTAGCAAGGCGCCTGCCAAATCCTGTTTTTGTAAGGTGCAACCCGTCTCTAGCAAGCAGTCCATCATATAGGTAGTTCACTCCATGGTCTAGGAATCCATATCTTTGCTGACTGAACCATTGACATAGCCAGTTGTTCACCTCTAGAATCCTGCTCCATCTTCTTATTCCACGGCCATCCACTGGGAGGATGGATGAGAAGACCACCTGAGCTCCTAGTTCCTTCCCCTTCCGGCTGAGGTCTTCAAAGTCTCTGCAGATAGTTGCAATGTCATTTTTTGCAGAGTCATTTGTCCCTACATGTATTAGTAGGAATGGGTAGTTGTCTGCAGAACTGAAGAGTCTTGATAGCCTATCAGACACATCTTTGATTTGTGCCCCTGGAAGACAGCACACCTCACGTGAGGCTGTGTCATGTCTGCAGACAACGGCCTCTGTTCCTCTCAATAGGGAATCCCCCACAACCAGCACTCTCCCCCTCTTCTTCACAACAACACTTCTTTTTCTCCATCCAAGAGGATTCTGAGTGCTTACTGGACTGTTCTCTGTGGGCAAAGTCATTTCTTGCTGTACTTCTTCATTGTTCTCCTGCGGTAGAGCCTGGTACTGGTTCCTGAGCAGTATGGGTGCTGGCTGACTCCTGATAATCCGGCTTCTTTGGGTCACATGCTTCCATTCCTCGACTTCTACGGCTACACTGAAAACATATTTTCCTTCAACATTTTGAAGACTTACTTCTGCTCTGTCAAGGCAATCCTCCTCTTCCTTAATGAGTTACAATGTAGCTATTCTCTCCTGAAGACTCTGCACCTTTTCCTCCAACAGAGGCACAAGTTTGGCTTTTCCTTTGGTAGATCTGTAAACATGTAGCATATGGCTACTCACCCCTTCCATGTTGTCAGTTGATGTCTACTTGCAAACTTCTAAAAGTCAAGAATTCCAGTGATCATATATAACCTATAAGATGCTACTATGCATAAAACATTTGGCAATGTCCTTCAAGCAGCTAGACCTGGCTAGACCCAGCACTCAAAATGCAACAGGCATATGCAAATTCTTTTCCTGGACCTCCAATCTCTGGTCTGGAGATGGCCTCTGAGCAGCTAGACCCCACTAAACCCAGAAATCTTCCCACTCACAGCGACTTTTCACTTTTCCCAGAATGCACCAGGAATATGCAAATTATCTTCCTGGACCTCCACTCCCTGCTCTCCCTAATACAGACAGGATGGGTCCAGAGGGCGATTGCTCCAGGTGGCCACAGGTGAAGGGTATGCCTTAAACTAATGAGTAAGGAAAATAACGAGTCTGGGTGACACCAGCTCCTCACTACATGTGAGAGGAATTTTTGAATGGGTACAGGTTGCCCTGTGGAGGATCAGCCTACTTTGCGGGACCTTCAGGAGCTGTGATCTGCCCACCCTGCTGATTGTGTTCAATGAAAGAAATCCATGGTTGTAAGAGGGCTTCTCTCTATTCTGGATGATTCTATGTGTGGAATTTGATGCATATTTAAGCTATTCTCAATGCTGTGGATCAGGCGTGTGGAACACAGAATGTTCCAGTGTGCGTGAAAGCCCCCTAGGTTGGTGCATCCAACATGGAATGACCTATTCACCTTGGTATTTTTTCTGTGCGAGTATAAACCAATTAAAAAATTTTTTAAATTCACACGCGAATGGAACACATCGATAAGGACAACATTTGCCCTTTCCCAGTCTTCTGGATCTTCACCTGTCCTCCGGAAATTTTCAAAGATTATGGTTAGTGGTTCAGCAATTATCTCCACTGCTTCCTTCAGTATCCTAGGATCTAATTCATCAGGACCTGGAGACTTGAATTCATTTAAGTTAGCTAAGTTTTCCCTCACCATCTCTCTGCTTATAGATAGCCTGCATTCTTGTGTTCCCCCATTAGCACCGTGAAGATCAGCTGATGCTAAATCTACTTTCTGAGAGAAAACAGATACAAATTAGGAATTTAGAAGTTCATTCTTCCCAATATCATTCTTAACCAATTCACCATTTTCATCCTGTAAACATCCTATAGCATCTTGGACTTTTATTTTGCTTGGACCCCCAGAGTCCCTTTTTATTGCTTTTGGCCTCTCTTACAAGCCTCAATTCATTTTCAGCTTTTAGCTTTTCTGACACTTGCCCTACAGTTTTTGCAGACAGCATTTTATTCTTCTTTAGATTTTCCCCCTCTTTCCATTTGATCAACAAAATTTTCTTCCTTTTTAAAATCCATGTTAAGTTCTGTGTTCATCCATCCTGGTCTCTTTAAATGCTTCTCATTCTTCCTTCTTTTAGGGATTGGTAACGATTGTGCTTTGACAATCTCATTTCACAATATTTCCCAACCTTCTTGGACATTTCTGTCCTTAAGAACATCCAGCCATTGGAGTCTTCCTCTCCTCTTTCTGAAATCCAACCTTGCAGTCTGAGTCTTCTCAGGTCTTCCTCCCCTTGTTATCCAACATCTAAGGATATCATGATCACTGCCCCCTAAGGTCCCAGCCACCCTTACTCCCTCCACCATTCCCTCCCTGTTGGTGAGAGTTAGGTCCAAGATAGCAGATCCCCTTGTTTTCTCTTCTACCTTCTGGAAGATAAAGTTGTCAACAAGAGCGGATAAGAATTGGTTGGATCCATTACTTTTATCTGAGAGATTCCCAACAAATGTCTGGATGGGTAAAATCTCCCATGATCACCATGTTGGGCTTCTTTGAGAGCTTGGCCATCTGATGTAGAAAGAGCTTCTCCATATCTTCTGCTTGTCCAGGCGGCCTATAGTAAATGCCTACAACGGTGTCCTTTCTGTTGTTCTCTCCTTGTATTCTTACCCAAACAGTTTCTACAGAACTCCCAGCTGTGAAGCTTGAATCTCAGTGGAGATGATGCTTTCCTAACATGCATTACAACACCTCCCATTTTCTTGGGTCTGTTTCTTATAAATACATTATGTCCTTCAAGCCTTGTATCCAATCATTTGTATCATTCCACCAAGTTTTTGTGATGCCGATGACATCATATTTCTCTTCCTGTGTTCGGAGCTCCAATTCCCCATGTTTGTTTCCCATGCATTGTGTAGAAACATGTTAATTTGTGATCAGTGTCTCTTGCTCCTCTACTTTCCTTCTGAATGTTTTGTCTTTCTTCTTCCTTTTTCACTTCTAATAATACGTATTAATTGGATGCATATTTTTGCTTTTCACATCATATTGTTCTAGTTTTAAGCTCTCCTGATTAGTCTAGCAAGGCGCCTGCCAAATCCTGTTTTTGTAAGGTGCAACCCATCTCTAGCAAGCAGTCCATCATATAGGTAGTTCACTCCATGGTCTAGGAATCCATATCTTTGCTGACTGAACCATTGACATAGCCAGTTGTTCACCTCTAGAATCCTGCTCCATCTTCTTATTCCACGGCCATCCACTGGGAGGATGGATGAGAAGACCACCTGAGCTCCTAGTTCCTTCCCCTTCCGGCTGAGGTCTTCAAAGTCTCTGCAGATAGTTGCAATGTCATTTTTTGCAGAGTCATTTGTCCCTACATGTATTAGTAGGAATGGGTAGTTGTCTGCAGAACTGAAGAGTCTTGATAGCCTATCAGACACATCTTTGATTTGTGCCCCTGGAAGACAGCACACCTCACGTGAGGCTGTGTCAGGTCTGCAGACAACGGCCTCTGTTCCTCTCAATAGGGAATCCCCCACAACCAGCACTCTCCCCCTCTTCTTCACAACAGCACTTCTTTTTCTCCATCCAAGAGGATTCTGAGTGCTTACTGGACTGTTCTCTGTTGGCAAAGTCATTTCTTGCTGTACTTCTTCATTGTTCTCCTGTGGTAGGGCCTGGTACTGGTTCCTGAGCAGTATGGGTGCTGGCTGACTCCTGATAATCCGGCTTCTTTGGGTCACATGCTTCCATTCCTCGACTTCTACGGCTACACTGAAAACATATTTTCCTTCAACATTTTGAAGACTTACTTCTGCTCTGTCAAGGCAATCCTCCCCTTCCTTAATGAGTTACAATGTAGCTATTCTCTCCTGAAGACTCTGCACCTTTTCCTCCAACAGAGGCACAAGTTTGGCTTTTCCTTTGGTAGATCTGTAAACATGTAGCATATGGCTACTCACCCCTTCCATGTTGTCAGTTGATGTCCACTTGCAAACTTCTAAAAGTCAAGAATTCCAGTGATCATATATAACCTATAAGATGCTACTATGCATAAAACATTTGGCAATGTCCTTCAAGCAGCTAGACCTGACTAGACCCAGCACTCAAAATGCAACAGGCATATGCAAATTCTTTTCCTGGACCTCCAACCTCTGGTCTGGAGATGGCCTCTGAGCAGCTAGACCCCACTAAACCCAGAAATCTTCCCACTCACAGTGACTTTTCACTTTTCCCAGAATGCACCAGGAATATGCAAATTATCTTCCTGGACCTCCACTCCCTGCTCTCCCTAATACAGACAGGATGGGTCCAGAGGGCGATTGCTCCAGGTGGCCACAGGTGAAGGGTATGCCTTAAACTAATGAGTAAGGAAAATAACGAGTCTGGGTGACATCAGCTCCTCACGACATGTGAGAGGAATTTTTGAATGGGTACAGGTTGCCCTGTGGAGGATCAGCCTACTTTGCGGGACCTTCAGGAGCTGTGATCTGCCCACCCTGCTGATTGTGTTCAATGAAGGAAATCCATGGTTGTAAGAGGGCTTCTCTCTATTCTGGATGATTCTATGTGTGGAATTTGATGCATATTTAAGCTATTCTCAATGCTGTTGATCAGGCGTGTGGAAGCTCCCTAAGTTGGTGCATCCAACATGGAACGACCTATTCACCTTGGTATTTGCTCTGTGCGAGTATGGACTAACTTTTTAAATCCACACACGAATGGAACACATCGATAGGGACAACATTTGCCCTTTCCCAATCTTCTGGAACTTCTGTTCTCCTGGAATTTTCACAGATTTGGCGGGTGGTTTTGGAATTACCTCCACTGCTTCCTTCTTTGACATGGACACCCAAACTTGTGATTTTCCTCACTCTTTTGGAAACTGAAAGAATTAACCTTCATAGGTTAAACACTGATCATTAAATGTGTCCTTTTACCAATGCTGCTTTAAATAGAGAATATATATCCGCCAAGTTACTTGGAGCTCAGGTAAATAAATAGAGTCCTGTTCCTATTTCTATGGGGGGTTAGAATTGAGAGAGTTAAAAGGACAACCATTGTAAAGTCCAGACAAAGTGGTGGTTTAGGTTTCCCAGATGTCCAGCTGGATTTGGCAATGAATTCCATGATCACAGTACTCAGACTCATCCAAGGGGACACTAAAGTGGCGCCCATGCCCAAATACATTGGGGGATGGCTGCTCTGCAGGTTACAGTGGTGTGAGAGGAGGCTGACACAGCCGGTGGCGTTCACTTGTCTGTAATGGTATGTGCGGATAGAAAAGTGTGTTCAAAAGAATGACTTGACTGTTCTGAACAGGAAAAAGGTAAGAAATAAAAAGAAGGTGCTACATATGTGTGAGGGCTTCGGCACACGGGCGAGAGAGATATCAGGATGGGATTCACGCCTCCCTTGGCCCCCCCCCCCCCCCAAAAAAAGATCCTTGTCACGGAGAGTCCCCTGCCACTGTTGTCACAGCAGTGGCAGGGGATCGCGATCCTCACCCATTAACTTCAATTGGGCTGGTGCTACTGCCGCCGGCCCCATTGGAAACAATGGGTGAGATCACAAAAAGAATGGACATGCTGCAATTTTGTTTTTAACGCTGCATCACAGGCATTAAAACATCGCAAATGTGCATGGAGCCATTGGCTTCATAATTTTGCAATTTCTCACATGCTCGCAGCGCTGGAAAATCGTGCAATTCCCTCACCAGTGTGAAGCCACCCTAAGAGAGAGGAACTTGGAGAAGACATTGATTTGCTAACAAATGTGGAAGCAGAAAAAGTATGGGAAAATCTTTCTCGGAGGATGGGACAAACAAACAAAATGACATAATGTGGTTATGTAATGGCCCGAAGCCTATATATCTGGCCCCTTCTAACTGTCATACATGTCATGTCTTTCATATGCTCTGTGCAAATTGTCCTGTCACTAGTTATGTGTATTACACAGCTGCAGCATGTAAGAGGTTAATGTCTATGAATGTCTGGGATATGTCTGGAAATTGTAACCAATTGTCATGTCAAGTGGGTATGTAAGGTATAAATATGAGTGAAAGGTAAGACAGAAGGGTTTCATTGCTTCAATGGTTGAGTGTGGAGGGAGAGTGCCAGCGACATGGGGGTACCTTCAACCCTCATGTGGTGAAGAATGGAAGAGAAAGAGAGGTACCCTAATGACCTAGTTCCAGGACCCCTATCCTAGGAGAGAGAGAAATAGCCCACCATGCAGTGTTCAAAAATCTGTCCAAAAGTGAGAGTCAGTGAAGGGATTTGTCTCCCATGGGTGTGTGTCTGTCCAGGAGCAGAGTCATACAGATAACTAGTACTGTAGGCCCGGTGTCATCCATGTCCCAGAGTGTGTGTCCAGGAGCGGAGTCATACAGATAACTAGGACTGTAGCCCGGTGTCATCTTGTGTCCTGGAGTGTGTGTGTCTAAGAGCGGAGTCATACAGATAACTAGGACTGTAGGCTTGGTGTCATCCTGTGTCCTGGAGTGTGTGTTTCCACGATCGGAGTCATACGGATAACTAGGACTGTAGGTCCGGTGTTATCCTGTGTCCCAAAGTGCGTGTGTCCAGGAGTGGAGTCATACAGATAACCTAGACTGTAGATCCGGTATCATCCTGTGTCCTGGAGTGTGTGTTTCCAGGATTGGAGTCATACAGATAACTAGGACTGTAGCCCAGTGTCATCCTGTGTCCTGGTGTTGCGTCCTACGAACGTGCAACCTCAATAACATAAATCAAAGGCACAACTGTGCAAAGAAAATACAAAATAAATGGGGGAATACTCTCCTTATAATCCCCTACCCCGGGAGGGGACCCTGCCTGCTCAGCAGACCGACCGCGCTGATAAGTGCGAGCCTGCAATCGTGCCTGGGCCTCTGACCAGTCCCTAGCTGGGAGCCCTAGCACAAAACAAAAAGAGAAACAAAACAAAACAAAACAGTAAAAGCACTTAGCTTATCCAGCAGAGCTTCCACCACACTGTGTTGCTCCGTCGCTGTCCAACATAGAACTGAAGTGAATTGACCAGCACAGGAGTAACAGTTAACACTGCTTAAATAGGAGCAAAGCTACTTAGCACCAGGTGCTGACTGACATTAATCTTGCAACCACCACACCTCTCAGCTCCAGGAGAGGTAGGAATGCTGCTAAACCCTGGTCTGGCCTAAAAGCAAGGTGGGAACCTCAGAACGGCTGCAACACCTGGAGTGTGTGTGTCCAGGAGCAGAGTCATACAGATAATTAGGACTGTAGGCCCGGTGACATCCTTTGTCCCAGAGTGTGTGTGTCCAGAAGTGGAGTCATACAGATAACTAGGACTGTAGGTCTGGTGTCATCCTGTGTCCCAGAGTGTGTCTGAACAGGAGTGGAGTCATACAGATAAGTAGGACTGTAGGTCCGGTGTCATTCTGTGTTCCAGAGTGTGTCTGTCCAGGATCAGAGTCATACAGATGAACTAGGACTGTAGGCCCGCTGCCATCCTGTGTCCCAGTGTGTGTGTGTCCAGGAGCGGAGTCATACAGATAACTAGGACTGTAGGCCTGGTGTTATCCTGTGTCCCAGAGTGTGTCTGTCCAGGAGCGGAGTCATACAGATAACTAGGACTGTAGGTCCGGTGTCATCCTGTGTCCCAGAGTGTGTCTGTCTAGGAGTAGAGTCATACAGATTACTAGGACTGTAGGCCTTGTGACATTCTTTGTCCCGGAGTGTGTGTGTCCAGGAGCGGAGTCATACAGATAACTAGGAATGTAGGTCCGGTGTCATTCTGTGTCCCAGAGTGTGTCTGTCCAGGAGCGGAGTCATACAGATAACTAGGACTGTAAGTCCTGTGTCATCCTGTGTCTCAGAGTTTGTCTGTCCAGAAGCGGAGTCAAACAGATAACTAGGACTGTAGCCCCGGTGTCATCCTGTGTCCTGGAGTCTGTGTGTCCAGAAGCAGAGTCGTACAGATAACTAGGACTGTAGGCCCGGTGTCATCCTGTGTCCCGGAGTGTGTGTGTCCAGGAGGGGAGTCATACAGATAACTAGAACTGTAGGTCCAGTGTTATCCTGTGTCCCGGAGTGTGTGTGTCCAGAAGCAGAGTCGTACAGATAACTAGGACTGTAGGCCTGGTGTTTTTCTGTGTCCCAGAGTGTGTGTGTGTCCAGGAGCGGAGTTATACAGATAACTAGGACTGTAGGATCAGTGTCATCCTGTGTCCTGGAGTGTGTGTGTCCAGGAGCGGAGTCATACAGATAATGTGGACTGTAGGCCCGGTGTCATCCTGTGCTCCAGAGTGTGTGTGTCCAGGAGCGGAGTCATACAGGTGAACTAGGACTGTAGGCCCGGTGTCGTCCTGTGTCCCGGAGTGTGTATGTCCAGGAGCAGAGTCATACAGATAACTAGTACTGTAGGCCTGGTGTCATCCTGTGTCCTGGAGTGTGTGTGTCCAGAAGCAGAGTCATACAGATAACTAGTACTGTAAGCCGGTGTCATCCTGTGTCCTGGAGTGTGCGTGTTCAGGAGCGGAGCCATACAGATAACTAGGACTGTAGGCCCGGTGTCATCCTGTGTCCCGGAGTGTGTGTGTCCAGGAGCGGAGTCATACAGATAACTAGGACTGTAGGCCCGGTGTCATCCTGTGTCCCGGAGTGTGTGTGTCCAGGAGCGGAGTCATACAGATAACTAGGACTGTAGGCCCGGTGTCATCCTGTGTCCCAGAGTGTGTGTGCCCAGGAGGGGAATTATACAGATAACTAAGACTGTAGGACCGGTGTCATCCTGTGTCCCGGAGTGTGTGTGTCCAGGAGGGGAATTATACAGATAACGAGGACTGTAGGCCCGGTGTCATCCTGTGTCCCGGAGTGTGTGTGTCCAGGAGGGGAATTATACAGATAACTAGGACTGTAGGCCTGGTGTCGTCCTGTGTCCCGGAGTGGAGTCATACAGATAATGTGGACTGTAGGCCCGGTTTAATCCTGTGTTTTCATCTCTGACCTCCGTAGTTTGTCTTTCCTGCACTGATGTGACAATTTGCCTATTTTTCAAGTTCTGACCGTTCCCAGCGACTGAGGTTGTCAAGTACTTGTATGTGGACTCTGGTATTCTTCTTCCAGTCGGACATCCTGCGGAGTAAGAAACGGTGGTGTCACCTGTGACATAACTCTTCAGGTCCACCACACTGTTTATTTAGGTAACTGCTACCTTAGCGTTGCCTGGAAGAGGCCCAGCACCATGGCCAAGGTTTCACGTGTCCCTCCAGGGAGGAGTTGGTAGAGCCACGGTGACAAGCGCCATCTCTACCCCTGCCATCTCCTCAGCGTTGGGCCTTATGCCTCGGCCGTTGCAGTTAAGTATACAAGGGGCCTTATGAGTAAGAGAGTTGCAGAAGTAGAGGGACCTAGTGTGCAGCGAAATATGCCCACGGCAGGGATGTGGCGGGACAGAAAGTATTTTTTATGCTTTTTGGAACTGGTTTTGCACAAAGAGTTTTGTGGGATTTGAAAGGTCTGATAAAAGAACTCACAGGGGGTCACATACTTATCATTCTACTTTTGTTGTGGTTAATAATGTTATGTATTAAAGAGGTACTTTGGGATGCACAGCCTATCTACATGTATAAAAGGGAATGTTGGGGGGAAGCTGACTGTAAACCCTGTCTTGAGTCGCCTTTATCTGCATCATCTGTGTGATAACAAGAAGCGAGGAGCAGCCGATGCCGAAGGAAGTGAGGAAATCAGGAAATCGACAAATCTGGTAAACTTATGAATATTGTTCTTTCTACGTGGGATTTGTTTGTATATTGTAGCATTACAATCACCCAATGATCAGTCTGTTAACATAACGTTTAGGGCAGACCCTCTCCCTGCGGCCCGGAGCAATGGGGATGAGATACAGAGAGGATGGGATACAGAGGGGATGAGATACAGAGGGGATGAGATACAGAGGGGATGGGATACAGAGGGGATGTGGTACACACGGGATGGGATACAGATGAGATGGGCTACAGAGGGGATGAGATTCAGACAGGATGAGATACAGAAGGGAAGATGAGATACAGACGGGATGGGCTACAGTGGGGATGGGATACAGAGGGGATGGGCTACAGAGGGGATGGGCTACAGAGGGGATGGGATACAGAGGGGATGGGCTACAGAGGGGATGGGATACAGAGGGGATGGGCTACAGAGGGGATGGGCTACAGAGGGGATGGGATACAGAGGGGATGGGCTACAGAGGGGATGGGATACAGAGGGGATGAGATACAGAGGGGATGTGGTACACACGGGATGGGATACAGATGAGATGGGCTACAGAGGGGATGAGATTCAGACAGGATGAGATACAGAAGGGAAGATGAGATACAGACGGGATGGGCTACAGAGGGGATGGGCTACAGAGCGGATGGGCTACAGAGGGGATGGGATACAGAGGGGATGGGCTACAGAGGGGATGGGATACAGAGGGGATGGGATACAGAGGGGATGGGATACAGAGGGGATGGGATACAGAGGGGATGAGATACAGAGGGGATGGGATACAGAGGGGATGGGATACAGAGGGGATGTGGTACACACGGGATGGGATACAGAGGGGATGGGATACAGAGGGGATGGGATACAGAGGGGATGGGATACAGAGAGGATGGGATACAGAGGGGATGAGATACAGAGGGGATGGGATACAGAGGGGATGTGGTACACACGGGATGGGCTACAGTGGGGATGGGATACAGAGGGGATGGGCTACAGAGGGGATGGGCTACAGAGGGGATGGGATACAGAGGGGATGGGCTACAGAGGGGATGGGATACAGAGGGGATGAGATACAGAGGGGATGTGGTACACACGGGATGGGATACAGATGAGATGGGCTACAGAGGGGATGAGATTCAGACAGGATGAGATACAGAAGGGAAGATGAGATACAGACGGGATGGGCTACAGAGGGGATGGGCTACAGAGCGGATGGGCTACAGAGGGGATGGGATACAGAGGGGATGGGCTACAGAGGGGATGGGATACAGAGGGGATGGGATACAGAGGGGATGGGATACAGAGGGGATGGGATACAGAGGGGATGAGATACAGAGGGGATGGGATACAGAGGGGATGGGATACAGAGGGGATGTGGTACACACGGGATGGGATACAGAGGGGATGGGATACAGAGGGGATGGGATACAGAGGGG
Source organism: Eleutherodactylus coqui (assembly GCF_035609145.1). NCBI lineage: Eukaryota > Metazoa > Chordata > Amphibia > Anura > Eleutherodactylidae > Eleutherodactylus > Eleutherodactylus coqui. Next base: position 316,204,156 of record NC_089839.1, read on the forward strand.
ATGGGATACAGAGAGGATGGGATACAGAGGGGATGAGATACAGAGGGGATGGGATACAGAGGGGATGTGGTACACACGGGGTGGGATACAGATGAGATGGGATACAGAGAGGATGGGCTACAGAGGGGATGAGCTACAGTGTGGATGTGGTACACACGGGATGAGATAAAGACAGGATGGGCTACAGAGGGGATGAGATTCAGACGGGATTGGATACAGAGGGGATGAGATACAGACAGGATGGGCTACAGAGGGGGATGAGATACAGAGTGGATGGGATACAGAGGGGATGAGATACAGACGGGATGGGATACAGAGGGGATGGGCTACAGAGGGGATGGGATACAGAGGGGATGTGGTACACACGGATGAGATACAGACAGGATGAGATACAGAGGGGATGAGATACAGACGGGATGGGCTACAGAGGGGATGAGATTCAGACGGGATGGGATAGAGAGGGGATGGGATACAGAGGGGATGGGATACAGAGGGGATGAGATACAGAGAGGATGGGATACAGAGGGGGATGAAATACAGAGTGGATGGGATACAGAGGGGATGAGATACAGATAAGATACAGATGGGTTGGGATACAGAGGGGATGAAATACAGACGGGATGGGATACAGACGGCATGGGATACAGGGTGGATGAGATACAGAGGGGATGAGATACAGAGCGGATGGGATACAGAGGGGATGGGATACAGAGGGGATGAGATACAGACGGGATGGGATACAGACGGCATGGGATACAGAGGGGATGGGATACAGAGTGTATGAGATACAGAGGGGATGAGATACAGAGGGGATGAGATACAGAGGGGATGAGATACAGACGGGATGGGATACAGAGGGGATGATATACAGACAGGATGGGCTACAGAGGGGATGAGATTCAGACGGGATGGGATAGAGAGGGGATGAGATACAGACAGGATGGGCTACAGAGGGGGATGAAATACAGAGTGGATGGGATACAGAGGGGATGAGATACAGACAGGATGGGCTACAGAGTGGATGAAATACAGAGGGGATGAGATACAGATGAGATACAGATGGGTTGGGATACAGACGGGATGGGATACAGACGGGATGGGATACAGAGGGGATGGGATACAGAGGGGATGGGATACAGAGGGGATGAGATACAGACGGGATGGGATACAGAGGGGATGGGATACAGAGGGGATGGGATACAGAGGGGATGAGATACAACAGAGAATTCCATGCAGGACAAAGTGTCCTCCAGGTTGCTTGCAGAATAAAATATATAATCTTCCTTTATTTAGCCACATTAATAGCGCCAGGTGTGCACATCTCTGACCAGAGGCGGAGGGGCTGCACAGGGCCATTGTCAGCGGGGTGATCTGAATAGAGTGTGGGACCGGCTTAAATAGGTGGAACAGAACAGATAATTACAATGACTGTCAGCTGTCCGGCTATAGGGCAAAAGACACAGAAACATCAGACTATTACTGGGGAGAGAATGCTTGGGATGGAACTTGTGATAAAACACATATCAACATGACACAAAATGGGCACCAGCGGGCGCTCTGCCAAGGCTTCATAGATTTCATTTATTGCAAGATTAACCCCTAGTTGCACTTTGTTTATATCTATTGTGGGTGAACTTCACAATTGAGTTAATAAAAAATATATACAGAAGACCATAACAATCTCCCTTGCTCTGTGATGGCATTGTACTTGGGTCCCCTTTATAGAGAGGATAGCCTGCATATTCAGGGGGGGAAAAACCAAAAACTTCCTTATTTCTCTTTATGAAAAGATATGCAAGAATAAAACATGAGCCTGTATGATGTCTCTATATACATGATATTAGTCTGACTGGCAGTACAGCCCCATAAAGGGGTCTGATCCCAGAAAAAAGGGGGGAAATTCCATTTGTTTTTCACTCTGGAAAAATCCCCTCATATTGGTTTTCTGCATATGTGATGTTTCTGTATATATGGTGCGGGTCTGACTTACAGTATAGCCCCCCAAAGGGGGTCTAGTTTACATGTACTTTCTTCTCTATGTTTGATTCCTGTATATGCAATGCAGGTCTGACTTATAATTTAACCCCTGAGGGGATCTGGTCCCTAGTTTGTGGATCCAAAAGGACTCTCTGATCAGTATATCATTGAACGTTGCCTCGCCACGCCTGTTATTGGTTACTTTCTCTATACCAAAACATGTGAAGCTAGCGGTCCTGCATGAGTGGGAATTGATGAGATGATTGGCCACATCTGAGCCCCCAGTTTGGCCTTTTGCTATATATTGTGGATGGTCTGATATTCTGATGTGGTGCATCCAATATATTGTAACTTACATGATGAACAGCCGGCCATATAGACAACTCCCGCTGATTTGCAGTTTCTATATGATGTAATTGCATATACGGTCCTGGGATTGTCGCTACCAAACTGCTTCACACTGCTTGCTGCACATTTACACATCGGGCACCGGGATTGCAGGCATCTATAGAAGCCATTGTTTTTAGCCCATTGGTGTCTGTTTGTTGCTGTTTCTATTTGGATTAACCTTATTTTGCCTGAACATGAAATCAATCGATCTCGCCCTTCTGGCCGCATCTGGTGCCGGACTCCAATATAACTTTTACTTTGGGGTCTTGTTTTAAAATGGCTAGATTGTTGACAAAACTGTTTTGGATCTGTGTGAATTGTCTGCTGAACGGGGTTGAGATGTGATGCATTCTCTGCTTTTTAATTTGTCTGAATACTTCTCATTTGGACTGATTTCTCTCGTTTGTCTAGAAGCTACTGTTTTTTTTGCCCATTGTAGAATGCGTTTTCAATATCCCCTGTTTTCCGTATCCCCTGTTTTCCATATCCCCTGTTTTCCGTATCCCGTTTTCCATATCCCCTGTTTTCCGTATCCCGTTTTCCATATCCCCTGTTTTCCGTATCCCGTTTTCCATATCCCCTGTTTTCCGTATCCCGTTTTCCATATCCCCTGTTTTCCGTATCCCCTTTTCCATATCCCCTGTTTTCCGTATCCCGTTTTCCATATCCCCTGTTTTCCGTATCCCGTTTTCCATATCCCGTTTTCCGTATCCCATTTTCCATATCCTGTTTTCCGTATCCCGTTTTCCATATCCCGTTTTCCGTATCCCGATTTCCATATCCCCTGTTTTCCATATCCCGTTTTCCATATCCCCTGTTTTCCGTATCCCCTGTTTTCCGTATCCCGTTTTCCATATCCCCTGTTTTCCGTATCCCCTGTTTTCCGTATCCCCTGTTTACCGTATCCCCTGTTTTCCGTATCCCCTGTTTTCCGTATCCCCTGTTTTCCGTATCCCCTGTTTACCGTATCCCCTGTTTTCCGTATCCCCTGTTTTCCGTATCCCCTGTTTTCCGTATCCCCTGTTTTCCGTATCCCCTGTTTACCGTATCCCCCGTTTCCCGTCTCCCCCGTTTTCCGTCTCCCCCGTTTTCCGTCTCCCCCGTTTTACAACCTATCACAGATTTCTTTTTCTGCATGTTGGTAATCTGTACATAAAGTGCAGAGGCGCTTTGCCCTTAATGGCTCCCCCAATGGGATCGCTTGTATAGTTTGCATCGGATGGCAGCTTGATGCGTGTAGAATCGTATTACCAGCATCTTTTTTTCTGTACAATACACTGGTGATGGACCCATCCGGACTATTTCCCTTAATAAGAGTATCCAAAAAAGGGATCTGTTTGTGATCAAAGTCCGTGGTGAATTCTAGATTGCAATCATTTTCATTGATATAAGTTAAAAACTGGTTAGTTGGATCTCGCTTTTTGTTTCGTATTCGTCTCTGTTCATACCATCACTGGTCATGTGCCATATTATAATCACGTCATCAATGTAACGCCCATACCAACATATGTTGTCCATAAACATATCTGGATTCCCACCATGACATATAAAATATTGCTAAAGAAGGGGAGACTCTAGAGCCCATTGGCGCCCCCACCAATTGTAAGGATTGTGTGGAATTGAACTTGAAGACATTGTGTGTCAGTAGGAATTCAGTTGCTTCCATCAAAAAAGCTCTTAGAGAATCCTTATATTGTGCATGAGACCTGAGGTGAGATGCAAGAGCCTGTAGCGCCAAATGGTGTGGGACAGAGGAATACAGTGCTTTGACATCACACGTTACCCAGGTTTTATCCGCCCCCCATTTGTGTCCTGCCAATGTTTGAATGACTTTGTTACTATTAGGAATATATCCGGGGATTTGAACGACCACAGGCTGTAATTTTGTATCTACCCAATTGCTGAGTCTCTCCCATAGGGATCCTCGTCCCGAAACTATCGGGTGCATGGGAGGTGGAAATACATCTTTATGAGACTTGGGAATCCCATAAAAATTTGCAAGAATAGGATTTTTGGGAACTGGATAAGCCATTTCTTTGTCACTCAATACCCCCATTGAGCCCCTCTAGTAATCAGATCAGACAATGAATGGGCGAATGTTACGGTGGGATCAACCTCTAATGTTCTATAAGTCTTATCGTCATTAAGTATTTTTTGAACACACAAACCGTATAATGCATTATCCATTATGGCAATAGCGCCCCCTTTGTCCGATTGCTGAATTATTAAATCAGTATCGTTAATGAGATTCTGTAAGTCACGCCTCTGAGACGCTGAGATGTTGACATTTTTATATTTGGATGCATCTTTCTTCTGACTGGATCTATAAAGGTCATTGAGATCTCTTTCCATACTGTTTTGGAAATCCTCCACCCATCTTGTTCTGAGATGTTTGGGGTAAAAAGAGGGATTGGGAATCCTCATATCTGATGGCATTGGAATTGAATCTGGTGCCATATTAGTGTCCATCTGTTCTTTTTCTAGTTGTTCTAAATCCCAGAGAAAGGCAATGCCCCGTGTTGTTAGGTCTGCATGTTTATCGTCTTGTTTCGCAGGTTCATAAGAAGCCATTCTATTAGACTCTTTGATTCTGGATTCTTCTTCACAATGAGGTCCCGAACAAATTGGTTTAGGTCCAGCAAAGTATTGAAAGGGTCAAATGTGCAGTCAGGTACAAAATTCATACCCTTATTGATAATTTCCAATTGCTGGTTAGATAGAATACGGGGTGTGAAGAAAATTATATTGTCCGCTAATTCCGCGTGGTTGGTCTGCGGCTGGGGTATCTCCTTCTTGGCATATGGCCCCTCTCGGCGCCTCGTTTTTTGACAGTCTCCCCATAGTCTGCATTCTTTGTGTTGGTTCTTCAAATACCTGAGGGTCCCCACTGGAGACATCTGATGATACATAAGATGTGTCCCCTTCCCACTCTGAGGAGGAGAATGTGACACTATCCAAATTGCCTGGATGACTTCTCCTTGTTTCTTGAGAATTGATTTGGGTCTTTGAATCCTTTTGGAACTCCAGTTGTAAACTTTGTCATCTTGTTGATCACGTCTGTCTCCTTCCAGTTTGGTTTTTTTTATGTAGATAATCTTTTCTTCCCTTTTTTGTAGTTCCATATCCTCTTTTTGTATTAAATGATCCCATTCTGTGGAATTCAAAGTTGTTCTCAATTTATGTTCAATGTCTTGTATGTCTTTCTGCAATTTATTTAATTTTAATTGCTCCTTATCAACTATCAGTCTCATCAGTTCAGCAGAGCAGTCAGGGAGGATGTCATTCCAACTGGACAGAAAATCATCATCATAAATTGTTGTAGGGATCACTGCAAGATCCAAATACTTATTCAGGGTGCATTCACACGAACGTATATCGGCTCGGTTTTCACGCCAAGCCGATATACATTGTCCTCGTGTGCAGGGGGGGGAGGCTGGAAGAGCCAGGAGCAGGAACTGAGCTCCCGCCCCCTCTCCGCCCCTCTGCACTATTTGCATTGAGAGGAGGCGGGACCAGGGTGGGGCTAAGGTCCGAGAATTAGCCCCGCCCCCGCCCCACCTCTCCCCATTGCAAATAGTGCAGAGGGGCGGAGAGGAGGCAGAGAGGGGGCGGGAGCTCAGTTCCTGCTCCTGGCTCTTCCATCCTCCTCCCCTGCACACGAGGACGACATATATCGGCTCGGCGTGAAAACCGAGCCGATATACGTTCGTGTGAATGCACCCTCAGGGAGTGTGGGTCCCACCAAGTGCGTAATTCTAACTTCTTGTATTTAGGTAATGATTGAATTAACCCCTTTGTGTCAGGATGTATACTTTGTATCATCCTGGCCCGGACAACTGTTTCTTGTTCAGTCATCAAACTTTGTTGAAAACAGCAATAAATATAAATTAAAATTGGGGCATTAGAGTCCCATAAATGTGCTGATAACAGATGGTAAACCTTAGTGGCGAATTTTCATTTGCAAATAGTGTAAAGATCGTGAAAAAATGTCCAAATGATGGAGACCCTGCACTTGTACATGTGGGAGGGATTCACCTCCTTCCCTGTATACTTGCATTTGGTGCCGCGTATAGTCTCCTCAGAACAAGTTATTCACAGCAACACCGGCCGGGTAATTCCAAAGAAACAGACGCTTGAAAATGGTGTGCTGTCAGAGGGATGTGGGTAAGAAACAAGGGAGAGGGCAGAGGGGTGCAGGTGGAGCTCATGGGAACCCCAAAAGCCACTCAGGTCTGGTCACATGCTGCAGCCGGCGTACATGCTCTTCAGATCCGTGAACACATGTAGAGTCGTCCGTATGAGCTGCAGCGGCAGGTCTGTACATCTAGGTGTCCGCTGCGCCACAAGGAGGGCGGAGTCTCAGAGAAACAGGTGCTGGCAGGTAGCTCACCCCTCCTGCACGCCAGTTTCTGCAGCTGCCCCCTAGCGTCTGTAGCTCCCCCCTTCTGCACCCCAGTTTCTGCAGCTGCCCACTCCTGCACCCCAGTTTCTGCAGTTCCCCTCTCCTGCCCCCCAGTTTCTGCAGCTCCCCCCTGCTGTCCCCCAGTTTCTGCAGCTGCCCCCAGCTGTCCCCCACTTTCTGCAGCTCCCCCCTGCTGCCCCCCAGTTCCTGCAGCTGCCGCCTGCTGCCCCCCAGTTTCTGCAGCTCCCCCTCCTGCACCCCGAATTGTGCAGGGTGACACAGAAGGCTCACCTGCCATGGTGTAATTGTTGGTGGGTGACTGATATGGAGGGATCGGGGTTCACAGTGAGCCCCCCAACAATCAGCAAGTTCCCCCCTGTCTTGCGGATCTCCTGTGGGAGGGGGACAACTTGTAATTGTGGCAGAATCCCTCTAAGCAGCCTGCAGAGCTGCAGTATATAATATTGTGTCGGCGGTGAGGAAGTCGGCCCCCCAGAGCGGCATGCACCGACAGGGCTGACTGTCCTGCTGCTGTTTATGACGCCCCCTGCTGGGGTTCCTCTGTGCGTGCAGGAAGAACTAGAGGAAGAACATTCGGGGTCTTTTACAGCAGTGTTCCCCAACTCCAGTCCTCAGGGACCGCCAACAGGTCATGTTTTCAGGATTTCCTCAGTGTTGCACAGGTCATGTAATTATTATCAGTGCCTCAGACATTGCCACAGGGGTTCTTACCATAGGAGATCCTGAAAACATGACCTGTTGGTGGTCCCTGAGGACTGGAGTTGGGGACCCCTATTTTACAGCAACTTGTGCCCACGTGACCTCGCTGATCAGGAGCCTCTGTGACGTCTGCTGATTTGCATATTTACCCAGAATGCTCCGGGACGGTGCTCAGCAGTGCCCCTCTCTCTCCGCGCTCCTTCTGCCGGTGGTCTCCGGTTTGGTAACAGATGAGATACTTTGTATCCGGGCGGCGCGGCCGGTGAGCAGTCCGCAGCACAGGAGCCGCCGCCCTCTCCGTGGGTGTGATGAGCGGCGCCCGGAGCCCGTGCACTGCCGCCCGCCGCCATCTGTATACTCTGGTTTCTCTTCAGATCGAATAAATCTTTCGCCTTTTACTAAAGATTTCCGTGGAGAGGAACAATTATGAGTTTACAGCAATTTTTTGATGCCCGGCGAAAGCTGGGCTGACCTTACAGGGTTAATGATAGAGCTGTGGGGGGCTGGGCTGACCTTACGGGGTTAATGATAGAGATGTGGGGGGCTGGGCTGACCTTACAGGGTTAATGATAGAGATGTGGGGGCTGGGCTGACCTTACAGGGTTAATGATAGAGATGTGGGGGGCTGGGCTGACCTTACAGAGTTAATGATAGAGATGTGGGGGCTGGGCTGACCTTACAGGGTTAATGATAGAGATGTGGGGGCTGGGCTGACCTTACAGGGTTAATGATAGAGATGTGGGGGCTGGGCTGACCTTACAGGGTTAATAATAGAGATGTGGGGGCTGGGCTGACCTTACAGGGTTAATGATAGAGATGTGGGGGGCTGGGCTGACCTTACAGGGTTAATGATAGAGATGTGGGGGTTGGGCTGTCCTTACAGGGTTAATGATAGAGATGTGGGGGTTGGGCTGTCCTTACAGGGTTAATGATAGAGATGTGGGGGCTGGGCTGACCTTACAGTGTTAATGATTGAGATGTGGGGGCTGGGCTGATCTAATAGGGTTAATGATAGAGATGTGGGGGTTGGGCTGACCTTACAGTGTTAATGATAGAGATGTGGGGGCTGGGCTGATCTAATAGGGTTAATGATAGAGATGTGGGGGGCTGACCTTACAGGGTTAATGATAGAGATGTGGGGGCTGGGCTGATCTAATAGGGTTAATGATAGAGATGTGGGGGGCTGGGCTGACCTTACAGGGTTAATGATAGAGATGTTGGAGCTGGGCTGACCTTACAGGGTTAATGATAGAGATGTTGGGGCTGGGCTGACCTTACAGGGTTAATGATAGAGATGTTGGGGCTGGGCTGACCTTACAGGGTTAATGATAGAGATGTGGGGGGCTGGGCTGTCCTTACAGGGTTAATGATAGAGATGTGGGGGGCTGACCTTAAAGGGTTAATGATAGAGATCTGGGGGCTGGGCTGATCTAATAGGGTTAATGATAGAGATGTGGGGGGCTGGGCTGTCCTTACAGGGTTAATGATAGAGTTAATGACAGAGTTGTGGGGGCTGGGCTAATCTAATAGGGTTAATGATAGAGATGTGGGGGGCTGGGCTGACCTTACAGGGTTAATGATAGAGATGTGGGGGCTGGGCTGTCCTTACAGGGTTAATGATAGAGATGTGGGGGTTGGGCTGTCCTTACAGGGTTAATAATAGAGCTGTGGGGGCTGGGCTGTCCTTACAGGGTTAATGATAGAGATGTGGGGGCTGGGCTGACCTTACAGGGTTAATGACAGAGCTGTGGGGGCTGGTCTGACCTTACAGGGTTAATGATAGAGATGTGGGGGCTGGGCTGACCTTACAGGGTTAATGACAGAGCTGTGGGGGCTGGGCTGACCTTACAGGGTTAATGATAGAGATGTGGGGGCTGGGCTGATCTTACAGGGTTAATGATAGAGATGTGGGGGGCTGGGCTGTCCTTACAGGGTTAATATTAAAGGAGTGGGAGGCTGGGACAGGTGAGGTACAGACGGGTTGGGATACAGAAGGGATGAGATACAGACAGGTTGGGATACAGAGGGGATGAGATACAGATGAGATACAGATGGGTTGGGATACAGAGGTATCCATATTTCATGCTTCCATGTAAACAGATTCGCCGTTTTTCGGTCTTGCGGTTGGGAAGACACGGATGAAGTACGGATAGGAAGTGCGCTGAAAGAGTCCTTATAAGGTCAGAGAGCGACTCGCAGGGCCGTTACCTTCCAGGAGGAGGCGCTGCTGAGGATTCCAGCACCTGATCACTGTACTCCATGGAAAGGTCCTACTGAGAGACATGTGACCTCATTATGAGCGGACATGGACGCCCCGCGCTGATTAGATGGTCAGCTCAGTGGTCACAGGGACCTGCTGAATGTACAAGTGTCTGGGCATAAGGGGTTAACTGTGCACCCCGATTATATGACTGGGGGAACTACTGCAAGCCGGATTCTGCACCTGCCGCTGCTGCACCTGTTTCTGCAGTTGCCCCCTTCTGCCCCCGTTTCTGCAGCTGCCCCCCAGTTTCTGTAGCTTTCCCCTTCTGCCCCCCAGTTTCTGCAGCTCCCCCCAGCTGCACCCCAGTTTCTGCAGCTGCCCCCTCCTGCACCCGTTTCTGCAGCTGCCCCCCAGTTTATGCAGCTCCCCCAGCTGCACCCCAGTTTCTGCAGCTGCCCCCCTTCGGCACCCGTTTCTGCAGCTCCCCCCAGCTAGATCCCAGCTTCTGCACCCCAGTTTCTGTAGCTGCCCTCCTTCGGCACCCGTTTCTGCAGCTCCCCCCAGCTAGATCCTAGCTTCTGCAGCTGCCCCCTTCAGCACCCGTTTCTGCAGCTCCCCCCAACTACACCCCAGCTTCTGCAGCTCCCCCTTCTGCACCCCAGTTTCTGCAGCTTCCCCTCCTGCATCCCAGTTTCTGCAGCTCCCCCTTATGCAGCCCAGTTTCTGCAGCTCCCCCTCCGGCACCCCAGCTTCTGCAGCTGCCCCCAGTTTCTGCAGCTCCCCCTTATGCACCCCAGTTTCTGCAGCTCCCCCTCCTGCACCCCAGCTTCTGCAGCTGCCCCCTGCGGCACCCTATTTTTTGCAGCTGCCCCCTGCTGCACCCCAGTTTCTGCAGCTACCCCCTTATGCACCCCAGTTTCTGCAGCTGCCCCCTGCTGCACCCCAATTTCTGCAGCTCCCCCCTTATGCACCCCAGTTTCTGCAGCTGCCCTGCCTGCACCCCGGATTGTCTATACTTACAGGGTAAATGATATAGTTGTGGGGCGCTGATCTGTCCTTACAGGGTTAATGATAGACTTGTGGGGGCTGGGCTGACCTTACAGGGTTAATGATAGATCTGTGGGGGCTGGGCTGTCCTTACAGGGTTAATGATAGAGATGTGGGGGCTGGGCTGTCCTTACAGGGTTAATGATAGAGATGTGGGGGCTGGGCTGTCCTTACAGGGTTAATGATAGAGATGTGGGGGCTGGGCTGTCCTTACAGAGTTAATGATAGAGCTGTGGGGGGTTGGGCCGTCCTTACAGGGCTAATGATAGAGATGTGGGGGCTGGACTGTCCTTACAGGGTTAATGATAGAGATGTGGGGGCTGGGCTGTCCTTACAGGGTTAATGATAGAGCTGTGGGGGCTGGGCTGTCCTTACAGGGTTAATGATAGGGTTGTGGGGGCTAGGCTGTCCTTACAGGGTTAATGATAGAGTTGTGGGGGCTGGGCTGTCCTTACAGGGTTAATGATAGAGCTGTGAGGGCTGGGCTGTCCTTACAGGGTTAATGATAGAGCTGTGGGGGCTGGGCTGTCCTTACAGGGTTAATGATAGGGTTGTGGGGGCTGGGCTGTCCTTACAGGGTTAATGATAGAGCTGTGGGGGCTGGGCTGTCCTTACAGGGTTAATGATAGAGCTGTGAGGGCTGGGCTGTCCTTACAGGGTTAATGATAGAGCTGTGGGGGCTGGGCTGTCCTTACAGGGTTAATGATAGAGCTGTGGGGGCTGGGCTGTCCTTACAGGGTTAATGATAGGGTTGTGGGGGCTGGGCTGTCCTTACAGGGTTAATGATAGGGTTGTGGGGGCTGGGCTGTCCTTACAGGGTTAATGATAGAGTTGTAGGGGGCTGGGCTGTCCTTACAGGGTTAATGATAAATAAATAAAAATAAATCTTGTGATTTGTATAGCGCCAACTTATTCCGCAGTGTTTTCAGATAATTATTACTTATTACCCCCCACCAAGCTGGGTTCTTATTTTACCGACCTCGGAAGGATGGAAGGCTGAGTCAACCTTGAGCTGGCTACTTGAGTCATGCAGGGATTGAACTTGCAACCTTCAGGTCGAGAGCTTACACTCTGTGCCACACGAGACTGTCCTTACAGGGTTAATGATAGAGTTGTGGGGGGCTGGGCTGTCCTTACAGGGTTAATGATAGAGTTGTGGGGGGCTGGGCTGTCCTTACAGGGTTAATGATAGAGTTGTGGGGGGCTGGGCTGTCCTACAGGGTTAATGATAGAGATGTGGGGGGCTGGGCTGTGCTGTCCTTACAGGGTTAATGATAGAGTTGTGGGGGGCTGGGCTGTCCTTACAGGGTTAATGATAGAGTTGTGGGGGGCTGGGCTGTCCTTACAGGGTTAATGATAGAGTTGTGGGGGCTGGGCTGTCCTTACAGGGTTAATGATAGAGTTGTGGGGGGCTGGGCTGTCCTTACAGGGTTAATGATAGAGTTGTGGGGGCTGGGCTGTCCTTACAGGGTTAATGATAGAGTTGTGGGGGGCTGGGCTGTCCTTACAGGGTTAATGATAGAGTTGTGGGGGTATAAAGAGGTTTGAGCATGGATTTATGAAAGACAGGCTGGATCTTCAGGCTTTGCTGGAGCTTGAAAGGGAAAGTCACCTCGGTGATCCTTGTGGTGATAGGGAAGGGTCCCATAACTCTTTGCCCAAGCTTGGGAGGGGGTAACTGACACTTTACGTTTTTGGTGGATAACCACACATTGTTTCCCACTTGGAAGGAAGGAGGGGGCCTGGTTAGGACTGGAAGAGGTTGTAGGAAACCCAGAGGGCAAACTCGTGGCGTCTTGTTCCGAGCACATAATTCACAAGAAGTGACGTAAGCATATAATAGGTAGATGCCTTACTTCACTCATTGGGAGAGCTTTAAACTAGAACAATATGGGAAGAGAAGTGAAAGGCAAAAATATACAGCTAATTAATGCATCTGAGAACCGTATTATTAGAAGTGGAAAGGAAGAACAAAGACAAAACATTCAGAAGTAAAGTAGAGGAGCAAGAGACCCCGATCACAAACTAACATGTTTCTACACAAATGCCCAGAGCTGGGAAACAAACAAGGAGAATCGGAGCTCCGAACACAGGAAGAGAAATATGATGTCATCGGCATCCCGGAAACTTGGTGGGATGATACACATGATTGGATACAAGGCTTGTAGGATACAATGTATTTATAAGGAACAGACTAATAAAGGGGAGGAGGTGTTGTGTTGTATGTTAGGAGAACATTCATCTCCACTGAGATTCAAGCTTCACAGCTGGGAGTTCTGTAGAAACTGTTTGGGTAAGAATACAAGGAGAGAACAACAGAAAGGACACCGTTGTAGGCATTTACTATAGGCCGCCTGGGCAAGCAGAAGACATGGGGGAACTCTTTCTACATCAGATGGCCAAGCTCTCAAAGAAGCCTAACATAGTGACCATAATAAATGAGCAACCAGAAAAAACTTTTTTACGGCTGCGCTACAATATTGACCCTTAGGTAAATCGGGAATAAGCTCCTAGAAACTAGAGTTCAAAGTAAGCTAATTTTTATTCCCCCAAAAAAACGTATACATAAAGATATAAATAATAAAAATTTTTTTAGATATAATAAGCAACGCGTTTCTGCGTCAGCTGACGCCTTTATCAAGCTTATGACACCTCTATTCAATCACATATATATATATACGGCATACCTTAATCATGCATCCCAATACGGTACAGCTGATTAAATTTAAGGAAATTCCCCACACCCCTAGGATTGTTTATCGAAGAAATAGAACTCTTCAAACGTGAGCATAATGTAGGCGCATATAGATGTCCAAAAAGCCGTTGTAAATGTTGTGCTTCCATTCCTGACGGAAGAAAAGAAGTTTTTGTGGAACGTGAACGGAAATTAGTATGTTTAAACCAACGCCTAAACTGTGAGTCTGCATGGGTAATCTACCTACTGGAGTGCCCCTGCGGACTCAAGTATATCGGTCGGACAACAAGACCCCTGAGGATGAGAATCAACCAACAGCGTTATAATATAGGATCAGGTTTTATGAAACACACTGTGTCTGGACATTTTAAAGAAGTACACAACCAAGACTCTACTAAACTAAGGGTGCATTCACACGAACGTATATCGGCTCGGGTTTCACGCCGAGCCGATATACGTTGTCCTCGGGTGCAGGGGGGGGGGATGGAAGAGCCAGAAGCAGGAACTGAGCTCCCACCCCCTCTCTGCCTCCTCTCCGCCCCTCTGCACTATTTGCAATGGGGAGAGGCGGGACGGGGGCGGGGCTAATTCCCGGACTTTAGCCCCGCCCTCGTCCCGCCTCCTCTCATTGCAAATAGTGCAGAGGGGCGGAGAGGAGGCAGAGAGGGGGGCGGGAGCTCAGTTCCTGCACTTGGCTCTTCCATCCTCCCCCCCCCCCTGCACCCGAGGACAACGTATATCGGCTCGGCGTGAAACCCGAGCCAATATACGTTCGTGTGAATGCACCCTAAGTGTGACGCCACTTGAAACCATTGCCTCCAGATCATTCTCTCAATTACGTGAGCGCCAGATGTTCTGGATTTTTCGGATGGATTCACTACACCCTAACGGTTTAAACGAAACCCTAGAAAAAAATCTCCTAATACCTCTATTAACATCATCTCCTAATACCTCTATTAACGTCATCTCCTAATACCTCTATTACATCATCTCCTAATACCTCTATTACATCATCTCCTCATACCTCTATTAACATCATCTCCTAATACCTCTATTACATCATCTCCTAATACCTCTATTACATCATCTCCTAATACCTCTATTACATCATCCCCTAATACCTCTATTACATCATCTCCTAATACCTCTATTACATCATCTCCTAATACCTCTATTACATCATCTCCTAATACCTCTATTACATCATCTCCTAATACCTCTATTACATCATCTCCTAATACCTCTATTACATCATCTCCTAATACCTCTATTACATCATCTCCTAATACCTCTATTACATCATCTCCTAATACCTCTATTACCATCATCTCCTAATACCTCTATTACATCATCTCCTAATACCTCTATTAACATCATCTCCTAATACCGCTATTACATCATCTCCTAATACCTCTATTACATCATCTCCTAATACCCCTATTAACATCATCCCCTAATACCTCTATTAACATCATCTCCTAATACCTCTATTACATCATCTCCTAATACCTCTATTAACATCATCTCCTAATACCTCTATTACATCATCTCCTAATACCTCTATTAACATCATCTCCTAATACCGCTATTACATCATCTCCTAATACCTCTATTAACATCATCTCCTAATACCTCTATTACATCATCTCCTAATACCTCTATTAACATCATCTCCTAATACCTCTATTACATCATCTCCTAATACCTCTATTACATCATCTCCTAATACCTCTATTACCATCATCTCCTAATACCTCTATTAACATCATCTCCTGATACCTCTATTACATCATCTCCTAATACCTCTATTACATCATCTCCTAATACCTCTATTACATCATCTCCTAATACCTCTATTACATCATCTCCTAATACCTCTATTACATCATCTCCTGATACCTCTATTACATCATCTCCTAATACCTCTATTACATCATCTCCTGATACCTCTATTACATCATCTCCTAATACCTCTATTACATCATCTCCTAATACCTCTATTACATCATCTCCTAATACCTCTATTACATCATCTCCTAATACCTCTATTAACGTCATCTCCTAATACCTCTATTACATCATCTCCTAATACCTCTATTACATCATCTCCTAATACCTCTATTACATCATCTCCTAATACCTCTATTACATCATCTCCTGATACCTCTATTACATCATCTCCTGATACCTCTATTACATCATCTCCTGATACCTCTATTACATCATCTCCTGATACCTCTATTACCATCATCTCCTAATACCTCTATTAACATCATATAAGAGTTTATCATTATTTATGGCGTTGAACACCATTTGCAATAGATGAATTAAGGTCTTTATAAACTGATTGTAGATTGTAGTGAAGAAGATGGTATTATATATATTTATTGACACACATATTATATGTATTTATACTTCTAGTGTTATTTATGGATATTCTGACATGTTTATCTCTCTGGGGTTGGTGATTCTAAGGCCGGCGTTTGGATTGTCCAGCATCTGATGGGGTTATTAATCTCATTGGGAATGATAATAAGGATGTGATATTGTGGTAGATACATGGACATATTTTCCAGTTTACCATTAGTTAAGCTCATCCTCATATTGCTCTTATTTTCAGTTATCATTACTATATGATATAAATTAGTTATATGGGGGATATCATTTTAGTTTTTATTGATATAGGCTTGTTGTGTGAACGCTTGCAGGACTTCTGAAGTAAGCCCTATTTACTTTAAGTTATAAAGTATTTGTTTTTCGTATCGCGTTCCATATTGGGGGCGCTGCTCTGCGTTTTTAAACCCGCCCATTGAGGATGAAAGCTCCGGTAAACCCAGCATACTCGGTGTAGGAGCGCGATGAGCTCATGTATGTCACGCCCCCCACGTGAGAGCGATGACGTGGGATGCAGCTCGACACCCAAGATGGAACGCACGTACACTTGAGGATCTGTCAGATGACGTGAGCGGGGCTGTTGGAAACCCCGCCCCCTGTACACACGCGCGAGGTTAGCGTCCAGCGTGGTGCAGGCAAGTAATCAGATGTACCGTATTGGGATGCATGATTAAGGTATGCCGTATATATATATATATGTGATTGAATAGAGGTGTTATAAGCTTGATAAAGGCGTCAGCTGACGCAGAAACGCGTTGCTTATTATATCTAAAAATTTTTATTCTTTATATCTTTATGTATACGTTTTTTGGGGGAATAAAAATTAGCTTACTTTGAACTCTAGTTTCTAGGAGCTTATTCCCGATTTACCTAAGGGTCAGTATTGTAGCGCTGCCATAAAAAAGTTTTTTCTGGTTGCTCATTTATTACGTTTTCCCCATTGTTTGCAAGAACTCTGGGGCACTTTTTGTGCTGCTGCTCTCCAGAAAAGCATGGATGGGTAATATCAGATGCACATATTATGTTCTTCTGGATAATACGGAAGGCCCTTTATTAAAGAAACCCCTGAAAGGCGAACTTGGATTCCTGGTGCAGGCGGGACACAAAAGCTTTTGTTGCTCCACCTGACACCCGGTAAGTAGAATTACCAACAGTATTTACTATCTCTTCCCATGGATATGGCGCTCTCCCTAATTTGTTTCAACATGGTGATCATGGGAGATTTTACCCATCCAGACATTTGTTGGGAATCTCTCAGGTAAAAGTAATGGATCCCACAGATTCTTATCTGATCTTGTTGACAACTTTATCTTCCAGAAGGTAGAAGAGAAAACAAGGGGATCTGCTATATTGGACCTAATTCTTACCAACAGGGAGGGAATGGTGGAGGGAGTAAGGGTGGCTGGGACCTTAGGAGGCAGTGATCATGATATCCTTGGATGTTGGGTAACAAGGGGAGGAAGACCTGAGAAGACTCAGACCTCAAGGTTGGATTTCAGAAAGGCAGATTTCAATGGACTCAGAAAGAGGAAGACTCCAATGGCTGGATGTTCTTAAGGACAGAAATGTCCAAGAAGGTTGGGAAATATTGTGAAATGAGATTCTCAAAGCACAATCGTTACCAATCCCTAAAAGAA
Source organism: Eleutherodactylus coqui (assembly GCF_035609145.1). Classification (NCBI taxonomy): domain Eukaryota; kingdom Metazoa; phylum Chordata; class Amphibia; order Anura; family Eleutherodactylidae; genus Eleutherodactylus; species Eleutherodactylus coqui. The sequence goes on from NC_089839.1 coordinate 316,221,621, forward strand.
GGAAGAATGGGAGGCATTTAATGAGACCAGGATGGATGAAAACAGAACTTGCACACATGTTAAAGAGGAAGAGAAATAAGTTTATGAAATGGAAAGAGGGGGGAATATCTAAAGAAGAATATAATGGGGTCTGCAAAAACTGTAGGGCAAGTGTCAGAAAAGGTAAAGGTGATAATGAATTGAGCCTTGTAAGAGAGGCCAAAAGCAATAAAAATGGATTGGGGGCAAAAGAAAAGTCCAAGATGCTATCGGATGCTTACAAGATGAAAATGGTGAATTGGTTAAGAATGATTTTGAGAAGGCTGCACTTTTAAATTACTATTTTGTATCTGTTTTCTCTCAGAAAGTAGATGAAACATCAACTGATCTTCCCCGTGCTATTGGGGGAATAAAGGAATGTAGCCTATCTATAAGCAGAGAGATGGTGAGGGAACACATAGCTAACATGAATCCAAGTCTCCAGGTCCCGATGAATTACATCCTAGGATACTAAAGGAAGCAGCGGAGGTAATTACTGAACCACTCGCCATAATCTGTGAAAATTCTTGGAGAACAGGAGCAGTCCCAGAGGATTAGAAAAGGGCAAATGTCCCTATCTTCAAAAAAGGAAGAAGGTGGATCCAGGAAACTGCAGGCCTGTGAGCCTGACTTCTATACTGGGAAAGATCTTTGAACAGATTATTAAACAGCATGTATGCAAGTACTTGGATGAGAATGGAGTAATTAACCAGAGCCAGCATGGGGTGTAACAAACAAGTCATGCCAGACGAATCTAATTTCCTTCCATGACAGAATCACTGACTGGGTTGATCAGGGACATGCGGTGGATATAGTATATCTTGGCTTTAGTGAAGCATTTGACAAAGTATCTCATACCATACTTATTGAAAAAATGACCAAATCTGGGATTGACAAGGCAACTGTTAGGTGGATTCACAACTGGCTGAGTGATCGTACTCAAAGAGTGGTCATAAATGGCTGCACATCCAAGTGGAAGAATGTATTAAGTGGGGAACACAAGGCCCTGTTCTAGGCCCAGTGGTGGCCAACATTGTTATAAATGATCTGGAGGAGGGAATTGATGGGAAACTGATCAAATTTGCTGACAACACAAAACTAGGAGGGATAGCTAACACTAGAGAAGATCTAGAAAAGCTTGCACAGTGGGCGGCGACTAACAGAATGGTATTTGACAAGGAGAAATGCAAAGTCATAGAACAATAGAATCATAGACTAATAGAGTTGGAAGGGACCTCCAGGGTCATCCGGTCCAGCCCCCTGCTCAGTGCAGGATTCACTAAATCATCCCAGACAGATATGTGTCCAGTGTTTGTTTAATCACTTCTATTGAAGGAGAACTCACCACCTCCCATGTTAACCTGTTCCACTCATTGATCCCCCTCACTGTCAAAAATTGAACAATGTGATGCAGCAGCCAAAAAGGCAAACACAATTCTGGGATGTATTAAGAGAAGCACAGAGTCTAGATCACGTGAGGTCATTATCCCTCCCTACTCTTCCTTAGGCTGCATTCAGACGAACGTATATCGGCTCGGTTTTCACGCCGAGCCGATATACGTTGTCCTCGTGTGCAGGGGGGGGAGGATGGAAGAGCCAGAAGCAGGAACTGAGCTCCCGCCCCCTCTCTGCCTCCTCTCCGCCCCTCTGCACTATTTGCAATGGGGAGAGGCGGGACGGGGGTGGGGCTAATTCCCAGAACTTAGCCCCGCCCCCGTCCCACCTCCTTTCATCGCAAATAGTGCAGAGGGGCGGAGAGGAGGCGGGAGCTCAGTTCCTGCTTCTGGCTCTTCCATCCCCCCCCCTGCACATGAGGACAACGTATATCGGCTCGGTGTGAAAACCGAGCCGATATACGTTCGTCTGAACACAGCCTAAGTCAGACCTCATCTGTAATACTGTGTCCAGTTCTGGGCACCCCACTTTAAAAAAGACATAGACAAACTGGAGCAAGTTCAGAGAAGAGTTACCAAGATGGTGAGCGATCTGCAAATCATGTCCTATTAGGAACAGGTAAAGGATCTGGGAATGTTTAGCAGAAGAGAAGGCTGAGAGGAGACTTAATAGCTGTCTACAAATATCTGAAGGTTGTCACAGTGCAGAGGGATCAGCCCTATTCTCATCTGCACAAGGAAAGACTAGAAGCAATGGAAAAAAAACTGAAAGGCAGGAGACACAGATTAGATATTAGACAGTGAGGGGGATCAATGAGTGGAACAGGTTACCACGGGAGGTGGGGAGTGCTCCTTCAATGGAAGTCTTCAGAGGCTAGACAGACATCTGTCTGGGATGATTTAGTGAATCCTGCACTGAGCAGGGGGTTAGACCCGATGACTCCGGAGGTCCCATCCAACTCTACCATTCTATGATCTCTTCACATCCCTTCTTGCAGTCAGGCCACCAGAAGGAACGAAGCAAGAGTTCCAGAGTCTTTGTGACCCCAAGGTGACCAGCCAGCTTACAATCGTTGACTAGTCTCGGGAACATATAGTTAGTGCTCTTACCTCCAAAGTCCATTCTCGAAAGACTTTCGAGAAAGGATGACTCAGGAAAGGGTCACTTTCATAGCCTCTCTTAAGCTTTGTTAGGAGGTCCTTCGAATGCAGGATACCTTAAAAAGTTATTTCGGGACAGAATTGTGTAGTCTGTATTTGACTTCTTTTCAGCCCCGAAAATATCCTGGACAATGCATCTGCCTTGCCATTTTGGGAACCGGGGCAGTAGAACACAGTGAAATTATACCTGGAGAAGAACAGGGCCCATCATGCTTGTCTCATAGTACAAGGCCCATTATGCTTCTTGGCATTACGCAGAAATTCTAAATTTTTATGGTCAGTAAGAACTGTTACTGATGATGGGCTCCTTCCAACCAAAGTGCCTCCATTTGGTGAAAGCCAGCTTGATGGTCAGAAGTTCCTTGTTCCCGACATCATAGTTTTTCTCTACGGGTGATAGGGTATAGGAAAGATACCACAGATGTAGTTGTATCCTTTTTCTGACGTGTTGTGATAGGATAACTTCCACAGCAGAGTCAGAGGCATCCACTTCCATGATGAAAGGCATTTCTGGTCTTGGGTGGATCAGCACTGGTGCTGAAGTAAACAGAGTCTTTATTTTCTCCAAGTGACTTGTACCTCCGGGGACCAGGAAAATGTACATGTTTTCTTTGTGAGGGAGGTGATGGGAGAGATGACTTTTGAAAAGTCCTTGATGAATTTTCTGTAGAAGTTTACAAAATCAATCAGGCGCTGAACTTCCTTCAAATTTCTTGGAATTGACCAATCCAGGACGGCTTTAATCTGTCTGGGATCCATACTTAAGCCGTCTGGAGAGATAATATATCCCATAAATTGCGTTTTTGTCTGTTCAAATTCACAATTTTCTAATTTGATGTAGAGGTTATTCTTTTGGAGTCGTTCCAAGACCACCCGAACGTTCCTGCAATGTTCCTCTAAATTGTCAGAGAATATGAGGATGTCATTGAAATATGCCACTACAAATTGATCCAGCAGGTCTCGAAATACATTGTTGATAAAGTTCTGGAAGGTAGCGGGAGCATTACAGAGACTAGAGATGAGCGAACACCAAAATGTTCGGGTGTTCGTTATTCGGAACGAACTTCCCGTGATGCTCGAGGGTTCGTTTCGAACAACGAACCCCATTGAAGTCAATGGGCGACCAGAACATTTTTGTATTTCGCCGATGCTCGCTAAGGTTTTCATGTGTGAAAATCTGGGCAATTCAGGAAAGTGATGGGAATGACACAGAAACGGATAGGGCAGGCGAGGGGCTACATGTTGGGCTGCATCTCAAGTTCCCAGGTCCCACTATTAAGCCACAATACCGGCAAGAGTGGGCCCCCCCCCCCTCCCAACAACTTTTACTTCTGAAAAGCCCTCATTAGCATGGCATACCTTTGCTAAGCACCACACTACCTCCAACAAAGCACAATCACTGCCTGCATGACACTCCACTGACACTTCTCCTGGGTTACATGCTGCCCAACCGCCCCCCCTCCCCCCCCACAGCGCACACCAAAGTGTCCCTGGGCAGCCTTCAGCTGCCCTCATGCCACACCACGCTCATGTCTATTTAGAATTGCGTCTGCCATGACGAGGGACCGCAGGCACACACTGCAGAGGTTGGCACGGCTAGGCAGCGACCCTCTTTAAAAGTGGCGGAGCGATAGCCCACAATGCTGTACAGAAGCAATGAGAAATAGAATCCTGTGCCACCGCCATCAGGAGCTGCACACGTGGGCATAGCAATGGGGAACCTATGTGCCACACACTATTCATTCTGTCAAGGTGTCTGCATGCCCCAGTCAGACCGGGCTTTTTAATTCATAGACACAGGCAGGTACAACTCCCTATTGTGAAGTCCCTGTCGACCCACAGCATGGGTGGCTCCCTGGAACCCACCGGTGGTACACAGAAATATCCCATTGCATTGCCCAACACAGCTGAGGTAGTAATGTCGTGCTTAATGCAGGTGGGCTTCGGCCCACACTGCATGCCCCAGTCTGACTGGGGTTCTTTATAAGTGTACAGATGTAGTAAAAACTCCGTGTGCACCTACAGCATGGGTGGGTGCCAGGAAGCCACCGGCGGTACACAGAAATATCCCATTGCATTGCCCAACACAGCTGAGGTAGTAATGTTGTGCTTAACCCTTTCCAATCCAATTTGTATATGGTTTTCCTAGGGGGCTTACTCTTTTTCTGCTGTTATACAACGGCGCTATATGCTGGCTAAAGCCAGTACTGCATGAGCTGACACGTAGGATAGGCTCCGACAGCAGAGAGGCTGGCAATATACAGTAAGAGAACCCCGACGGACGTCTACCAACAACGGAGCTGTACAGCCTTAAACCCTAATGTCTTCACAGGTCACACAGTGGACTGGAAAGGGTTAATGCAGGTGGGTTTCGGCCCACACTGCATGCCCCAGTCAGACTGGGGTTCTTTACAAGTGGACACATGTAGGTTAAACTCCCTGTGGACCCACTGCCTGGGTGGGTGCCAGGAAACCACCGGCGGTACATAAAAATATCCCATTGCATTGCCCAACACAGCTGAGGTAGTAATGTCGTGCTTAATGCAGGTGGGCTTCGGCCCACACTGCATGCCCCAGTCAGACGGGTTCTTTAGAAGTGTACAGATGTATTAAAAACTCCCTGTGGACCGACAGCATGGGTGGCTCCCTGGAACCCACCGGCGGTACATAAAAATATCCCATTGCAGTGCCCAACACAGCTGAGGTAACGTCAGCTGTAATGCAGGTGGCCTAAAAATTAATTTGATTACACTGTAGGCGAGGGCCCACAAAAATTGCTGTATCAACAGTACTAATGTACATCCCAAAAATTGGCCATGGCCAGCCAAGAGGGCAGGTGAAACCCATTAATCGCTTTGGTTAATGTGGCTTAAGTGGTAACTAGGCCTGGAGGCAGCCCAGTGTAACGAAAAATTGGTTCAAGTTAAAGTTCCAATGCTTTTAAGCGCATTGAAACTTATAAAAATTGTTCTGAAAAATTATTTGAGTGAGCCTTGTGGCCCTAAGAAAAATTGCCCGTTCAGCGTGATTACGTGAGGTTTCAGGAGGAGGAGCAGGAGGAGGAGGAGGAGGAATATTATACACAGATTGATGAAGCAGAAATGTCCCCGTTTTGGATGGTGATAGAGAACGATGCTTCCATCCGCGGGTGCAGCCTACGTATTGCTTAGGTATCGCTGCTGTCCGCTGGTGGAGAACAGAAGTCTGGGGAAATCCAGGCTTTGTTCATCTTGATGAGTGTTAGCCTGTCGGCACTGTCGGTTGACAAGCGGGTACGCTTATCCGTGATGATTCCCCCAGCCGCACTAAACACCCTTTCCGACAAGACGCTAGCCGCAGGACAAGCAAGCACCTCCAGGGCATACAGCGCGAGTTCAGGCCACGTGTCCAGCTTCGACACCCAGTAGTTGTAGGGGGCAGAGGCGTCACCAAGGATGGTCGTGCGATCCGCTACGTACTCCCTCACCATCCTTTTACAGTGCTCCCGCCGACTCAGCCGTGACTGGGGAGCGGTGACACAGTCTTGGTGGGGAGCCATAAAGCTGGCCAGGCCCTTAAAGACTGTTGCACTGCCTGGGATGTACATGCTGCTCGATCTACGCACATCCCCTGCTACCTTGCCCTCGGTACTGCGCCTTCTGCCACTACCGCTGTCGGATGGGAATTTTACCATCAGCTTGTCCGCAAGGGTCCTGTGGTATAGCAACACTCTTGAACCCCTTTCCTCTTCGGGAATCAGAGTGGGCAGGTTCTCCTTATACCGTGGATCGAGCAGTGTGTACACCCAGTAATCCGTAGTGGCCAGAATGCGTGCAACGCGAGGGTCACGAGAAAGGCATCCTAACATGAAGTCAGCCATGTGTGCCAGGGTACCTGTACGCAACACATGGCTGTCGTCACTAGGAAGATCACTTTCAGGATCCTCCTCCTCCTCCTCCTCCTCCTCAGGCCATACACGCTGAAAGGATGACAGGCAATCAGCCGGTGTACCGTCAGCAGTGGCCCAAGCTGTCTCTTCCCCCTCCTCCTCATCCTCCTCATGCTCCTCCTCCTCCTCCTGTACGCGCTGAGAAATAGACAGGAGGGTGCCCTGACTATCCAGCGGCATACTGTCTTCCCCCGCCCCCGTTTCCGAGTGCAAAGCAGCTGCCTTTATGGTTTGCAGGGAATTTCTCAAGATGCATAGCAGAGGAATGGTGACGCTAATGATTGCAGCATCGCCGCTCACCACCTGGGCAGACTCCTCAAAATTACCAAGGACATGGCAGATGTCTGCCAACCAGGCCCACTCTTCTGAAAGGAATTGAGGAGGCTGACTCCCACTGCGCCGCCCATGTTGGAGTTGGTATTCGACTATAGCTCTACGTTGTTCATAGAGCCTGGCCAACATGTGGAGCGTAGAGTTCCACCGTGTGGGCACGTCGCACAGCAGTCGGTGCACTGGCAGCTTAAAGTGATGTTGCAGGGTGCGCAGGGTGGCAGCGTCCGTGTGGGACTTGCGGAAATGTGCGCAGAGCCGGCGCGCCTTTACGAGCAGGTCTGACAAGCGTGGGTAGCTTTTCAGAAAGCGCTGAACCACCAAATTAAAGACGTGGGCCAGGCATGGCACGTGCGTGAGGCTGCCGAGCTGCAGAGCCGCCACCAGGTTACGGCCGTTGTCACACACGACCATGCCCGGTTGGAGGCTCAGCGGCGCAAGCCAGCGGTCGGTCTGCTCTGTCAGACCCTGCAGCAGTTCGTGGGCCGTGTGCCTCTTATCGCCTAAGCTGAGTAGTTTCAGCACGGCCTGCTGACGCTTGCCCACCGCTGTGCTGCCACACCGCGCGACACCGACTGCTGGCGACGTGCTGCTGCTGACACATCTTGATTGCGAGACAGAGGAGGAGGAGGAGGAGGAGGATGCTTTAGTGGAGGAAGCATACACCTCCGCAGATACCAGCACCGAGCTGGGGCCCGCAGTTCTGGGGGTGGGTAGGACGTGAGCGGTCCCAGGCTCTGACTCTGTCCCAGCCTCCACTAAATTCACCCAATGTGCCGTCAGGGAGATGTAGTGGCCCTGCCCGCCTGTGCTTGTCCACGTGTCCGTAGTTAAGTGGACCGTGGCAGTAACCGCGTTGGTGAGGGCGCGCACAATGTTGCGGGAGACGTGGTCGTGCAGGGCTGGGACGGCACATCGGGAAAAGTAGTGGCGACTGGGAACTGAGTAGCGCGGGGCCGCCGCCTCCATGATACTTTTGAAGGACTCCGTTTCCACAACCCTATACGGCAGCATCTCAAGGCTGATGAATTTTGCTATGCGGACGGTTAACGTTTGAGCGTGCGGGTGCGTGGCGGCGTACTTGCGCTTGCGCTCGAACACTTGCGCAAGCGACGGCTGAACGGTGCGCTGAACTACACTGCTGGATGGGGCCGAGGACAGCGGAGATGAGGGTGTGGGTGCAGGCCATGAGGCGGTAGTGCCTGTGTCCTGAGAGGGGGGTTGCATCTCAGTGGCAGGTTGGGGCACAGGGGGAGAGGCAGGGGTGCAAACCGGAGGCGGTGAACGGCCTTCGTCCCACCTTGTGGGGTGCTTGGCCATCATATGTCTGCGCATGGTGGTGGTGGTGAGGCTGTTGGTGTTGGCTCCCCGGCTGAGCTTTGCGCAACAAAGGTTGCACACCACTGTTCGTCGGTCGTCAGGCGTCTCTGTGAAAAACTGCCAGACCTTAGAGCACCTCGGCCTCTGCAGGGTGGCATGGCGCGAGGGGGCGCTTTGGGAAACACTTGGTGGATTATTCGGTCTGGCCCTGCCTCTACCCCTGGCCACCGCACTGCCTCTTGCAACCTGCCCTGCTGATGCCCTTGACTCCCCCTCTGAAGACCTGTCCTCCTGAGTAAGCGTTGCACACCAGGTGGGGTCAGTCACCTCATCGTCCTGCTGCTCTTCCTCCGAATCCTCTGTGCGCTGCTCCCTCGGACTTACTGCCCTTACTACTACCTCACTGCAAGACAACTGTGTCTGATCGTCATCGTCCTCCTCACCCACAGAAAGTTGTTGAGACAGTTGGCGGAAGTCCCCAGCCTCTTCCCTCGGACCCCGGGAACTTTCGAATGGTTGGGCATCAGTGACGATAAACTCCTCTGGTGGGAGAGGAACCGCTGCTGCCCAATCTAAGCAGGGGCCCGAGAACAGTTCCTGGGAGTGTTCCCGCTCCTGAGCAGGTGTCATTGTAGTGGAGTGAGGAGGCTGGGAGGAAGGAGGAGCAGCAGACAGAGGATTCGGATTTGCAGCAGTGGACGGCGCAGAACTGCGTGTTGACGATAGGTTGCTCGAAGCACTTTCTGCCATCCAGGACAGGACCTGCTCACACTGCTCATTTTCTAATAACCGTCTCCCGCGTGGACCCATTAATTGGGCGATGAATGTGGGGACGCCAGAAACGTGCCTCTCTCCTAATCGCGCAGCAGTCGGCTGCGACACACCGGGATCAGGAGCTCGGCCTGTACCCACACCCTGACTTGGCCCTCCGCGTCCTCGGCCGCGTCCACGTCCTCTAGGCCTACCCCTACCCCTCAGCATGCTGTATTACCAGTGATTTGATTTCACAGGCAGGAAATAAATTGGCGCAAGACTGCAGGCCAAATATAATTTTTTCCCTTTTTGGAAAACGAAAGGCCCCACTGCCTCTAGTGAATGAATTATCTAAGTTTAATAACTGTGCTGTGTCCCTGCTAATGTGTCACAGAACGTGAAGGTAGCAGAGTTATTATAACTCTGGCAGAGCAGGTATTTTTTTTCCCAATTAAGGAAAGCAAATGGCGAAGCCAGGAGTAAAACGTAGCTGGGTGCGTATGATTTAGCAATGTTGTTCACGCAGCTCACACGTGTCCACCGCCCGTAAGGACGGACAGAGGCTGGACAAATAGATTTGTTTTCACTTGTTTTTCCACCAAAAGGCAGCACTGCGTATATTCAATGAACATGAGAAGTTTAATAACTGTGCTGTGTCCCTGCTAATGTGTCACAGAACGTGAGGGTAGCAGAGTTATTATAACTCTGGCAGAGCAGGTATTTTTTTTCCCAATTAAGGAAAGCAAATGGCGAAGCCAGCAGTAAAGCGTAGCTGGGTGCGTATGATTTAGCACTGTTCTTCACGCAGCTCACACGTGTCCACAGGCGTTAGGACGGACAGAGGCTGGACAAATAGATTTGTTTTCACTTGTTTTTCCACCAAAAGGCAGCACTGCGTATATTCTATGAATAATAACTGTGTTGTCGCCCTGCCTATACAATTCTTTCCCTGCAGTATCAATGGAGGGTGCAATGCTCTGCAGAGGCGATTTTGAGAAGCCCAAAAAAAATGCAGCACAGCTAACAGCAGCCTGGACAGTACTGCACACGGATAAATATGGCCCTAGAAAGGACCGTTGAGGTTCTTGAAGGCTACACTCACTCCTAACACTCTCCCTGCCTATGCAGCACTTCTGTCCCTAATGCCAGGTGCAACGCTCTGCAGAGCCGATTTTGAGGAAAAAAAAATGCCACTGCTAACAGCAGCCAACACACAGCTATCAGTGGCCCTAATAAGGACCTTTGGGGGGTCTTGAAGCCTACACTAACTACCAATTCTTTCCCTACAGCAGCTCCGGTACAAACAGCACTGTCCCTCATCTAACTCACACCGCATCTGAGGCGAGCCGCGGGAGGGGCCGACTTTTATATTAGGCGAACACCTGATCTCGCCAGCCACTCACAGCAGGGGGGTGGTATAGGGCTTGAACGTCACAGGGGGAAGTTGTAATGCCTTCCCTGTCTTTCAATTGGCCAGAAAAGCGCGCTAACGTCTCAGGGAAGGAAGTGAAAGTAACCAGAACACCGCATGGTGTTCGTTACGAATAACGAACATCCCGAACACGCTAATATCCGCACGGATATCAAGCTCGGAAGAACACGTTCGCTCATCTCTAACAGAGACTGAATGGCATCGCTAGAGATTCGAAATGTCCATATCTTGTCCTGAAGACCGTCTTCCATTTATCTCCAGGCCGGCTCTGCACCAAGTAATACGCTCCTCTTAGGTCCGGTTTAGTAAAGACCTTGGCTGCCAGAAGCCTCTCCGGCAGTTCTGGGATTAGTGGGAGAGGATAGCGATTCTTAATAGTGATCTTGCTTAGTTCCCGGTAATCAATGCACGGTTGAAGAGTAGAATCTTTCTTTTTAATGAAGAAAATGGGTGTTCCCACCGGGAAGGAAGAGGGCTGGATGAAGCCCTTCTTTAGATTTTCATTTAAATGTTCCAGAAGGGACTCTAACTCTGGTTCTGAGAGGTTGTAGATACACCCAAATGGAATAGAAGATCTAGGGAGCAGCTCAATAGGACAGTCATACGGCCGATGAGGTGGCAGCTGGTCAGGTTTCTTCTTGCTGCAGGCATGACTGAAGATCTGGTAGTGAAGTGCTAATTTCTTAAAGTCTTCTTTACCATCCTCGAGGTCTTGGGGAAGGGCCACCTAGCAGTTCTCTTTACAGTATTCTGAAGGGAAGGCAATGATCCTTGTTTCCCAGTTGATAGAAGGATTATGAGAGAACCAGGGGATCACAAGAATCACTGGAAATTTAGGGTACGAGATGAGCTGGAAGCTGATCATTTTCTGATGGTCCGGTTTCATGCGGAGCTCCAGTTCGACTGTCTCCTGTGTGACAGGTCCCGAGGACAAGAGTGACCCACCCACAGTTTCCATGTCAATCGGTATGGGCTTAAGCCTAGTGGCAATGTTGTTGTCAAGAGTGAATTTTAAGTTCATGTAGTTTCATCACGCTCTTGAATCCAACATCGCTGAGACTGCATCTTCTGATTACCCGTTAAGATCTCTATTGGAAGGACAAAGTGGTGGAGCGGGGGAAGGGTTTTCACACTGTCTTGAATTATTGGTGCAAAGGTGTGTTTGGTGGCATTCTCTTGTTTTGTGATTGGTCATGGTCTTGATGTTGGCTAGGGTGAGAGTCCTTTGGGACTTATTTGTACAGTTTAGGGCATAATATCCCGAGCTTCCACAGTAAAGGAACAGATTTTCAGCACGACGCCTTTTTTTTTCAGTTCTGGAGAGGGGTTTGTGGATTACGTCAACTTGCATAGATTCTGGTGCGGCTTCAGTCCCCGGCTGTGGACTCAATGTGGATTGACTAAAGAAGTAAAGGGTATTGGTGCCCAAACCCCACAGTCTCTCTTTTCGCAGCTCAGAAAATTTCTTGTCTAATCAAATGCACAGCTGGATAAAATCTTCCAGGTTATCAGGGGTCTCCACTCTGGCACGATCATCTTTTAACTACTCAGATAATCCCCAATGAAATGGTCTCCATTATGTGGCTGGGTTCCATGTGGTACCGTACCATTCTGCCATATATTCTGCAATGTAACGTTGTCTTTGTCATGAGTTATGTAGCCTCCCTTCAGCCGTGGTACAAGGATTGGAGACGCTGGATAGGAGCCGTGGAAGTAGTATCCGTGCAGGACCGGAGAGTAGTATACCTCTTTTAATGCACCCTAAGACTTTATTTGCCTTTGCAGCAGCTGACTGGCATTGGTTACTCCAGTTTAGTCTACAGCCCACTAGTACCCCCAGGTCTTTTTCCATATCACTTTTCCCTAGCGGTACCCCATTTAGTGTATATTGGTAACATCAATTTTTGCTGCCCATGTGCAGAACCTTACATTTATCAACATTGAACTTTATTTGCCATTTTTCTCCCCAAGCCTCCAGCTTATCTCGGTCCGTTTGTAGCCGCACATTGTCCTCCGTTGCATTGATTATATTGTATAGTTTTGTGTCATCTGAAAATATTGATATTTTGCTGTGCAGCCCCTCTATCAGGTCGTTAGTACATATATTGTACAGAATAGGGCCCAGTACTGAACCCTGTGGCCCCCCACTACTGACTGTGGCCCAATCAGAGTATGAACCATTTATTACCACCCTCTGCTTTCTATCATTGAGCCAATTTTTAACCCAATTACACACGTTTTCACCCAATCCGAGCTTCTCATTTTGTATATTACCCTATTATGCGGCACGGTGTCAAATGCTTTAGAGAAGTCCAGATATACGAGATCCATAGACTCTCCCCGGTCCAGCCTAGAGCTTACTTCATCGTAGAAACTGATCAGATTTGTCTGACATGAGCGACCCTTCATGAAGCCATGCTGGTGAGGAGTTATTCCCTTGTTCTCCTTGAGGTGCTCATCGATGGCGTCTCTCAGAATCCCCTCAAAAAATTTTCCCGTTACTGAAGTGAGACTTACCGGGCTGTAGTTACCAGGCTCACTTTTGGTCCACTTTTTGTAAATTGGAACCACGTTGGCAATGCGCCAATCCAATGGTACAACACTGGTCTTGATAGTGTCTAAAAATATTTGGTATAGCGGCCTAGCTATCACATCACTTAGTTCCCTTAGTACCCTTGGGTGTATTCCATCTGGGCCTATCGATTTTAATCTTCTTTAACCGGTTCCACACTTCCTCTTGCGTTAGGTATGACATATTTTGCGAGGGGTTTATTTTATTCCCCTGCATCTCGTATTAGGTATTAGGAGATGATGTTAATAGAGGTATTAGGAGATGATGTAATAGAGGTATTAGGAGATGATGTAATAGAGGTATTAGGAGATGATGTAATAGAGGTATTAGGAGATGATGTTAATAGAGGTATTAGGAGATGATGTAATAGAGGTATTAGGAGATGATGTAATAGAGGTATTAGGAGATGATGTAATAGAGGTATTAGGAGATGATGTAATAGAGGTATTAGGAGATGATGTAATAGAGGTATTAGGAGATGATGTAATAGAGGTATTAGGAGATGATGTAATAGGGGTATTAGGAGATGATGTAATAGAGGTATTAGGAGATGATGTAATAGAGGTATTAGGAGATGATGTAATAGGGGTATTAGGAGATGATGTAATAGAGGTATTAGGAGATGATGTTAATAGAGGTATCAGGAGATGATGTAATAGAGGTATCAGGAGATGATGTAATAGAGGTATCAGGAGATGATGTAATAGAGGTATTAGGAGATGATGTAATAGAGGTATTAGGAGATGATGTTAATAGAGGTATCAGGAGATGATGTAATAGAGGTATTAGGAGATGATGTTAATAGAGGTATCAGGAGATGATGTTAATAGAGGTATTAGGAGATGATGTAATAGAGGTATTAGGAGATGATGTAATAGAGGTATTAGGAGATGATGTAATAGAGGTATTAGGAGATGATGTTAATAGAGGTATCAGGAGATGATGTAATAGAGGTATTAGGAGATGATGTAATAGAGGGATTAGGAGATGATGTAATAGAGGTATTAGGAGATGATGTAATAGAGGTATCAGGAGATGATGTAATAGAGGTATTAGGAGATGATGTTAATAGAGGTATTAGGAGATGATGTAATAGAGGTATTAGGAGATGATGTAATAGAGGTATTAGGAGATGACGTTAATAGAGGTATTAGGAGATGATGTTAATAGAGGTATTAGGAGATGATGTAATAGAGGTATTAGGAGATGATGTAATAGAGGTATCAGGAGATGATGTTAATAGAGGTATTAGGAGATGATGTAATAGAGGTATTAGGAGATGATGTAATAGAGGTATCAGGAGATGATGTTAATAGAGGTATCAGGAGATGATGTTAATAGAGGTATCAGGAGATGATGTAATAGAGGTATTAGGAGATGATGTTAATAGAGGTATCAGGAGATGATGTTAATAGAGGTATTAGGAGATGATGTAATAGAGGTATTAGGAGATGATGTAATAGAGGTATTAGGAGATGACGTTAATAGAGGTATTAGGAGATGATGTAATAGAGGTATTAGGAGATGATGTAATAGAGGTATTAGGAGATGATGGTAATAGAGGTATCAGGAGATGATGTTAATAGAGGTATTAGGAGATGATGTTAATAGAGGTATTAGGAGATGATGTAATAGAGGTATTAGGAGATGATGTAATAGAGGTATTAGGAGATGATGTTAATAGAGGTATTAGGAGATGATGTAATAGAGGTATTAGGAGATGATGTAATAGAGGTATTAGGAGATGATGTTAATAGAGGTATTAGGAGATGATGTAATAGAGGTATTAGGAGATGATGTAATAGAGGTATTAGGAGATGATGTAATAGAGGTATTAGGAGATGATGTTAATAGAGGTATTAGGAGATGATGTAATAGAGGTATTAGGAGATGATGTAATAGAGGTATTAGGAGATGATGTAATAGAGGTATTAGGAGATGATGTAATAGAGGTATTAGGAGATGATGTAATAGAGGTATCAGGAGATGATGTTAATAGAGGTATTAGGAGATGATGTAATAGAGGTATTAGGAGATGATGTAATAGAGGTATTAGGAGATGATGTAATAGAGGTATTAGGAGATGATGTAATAGAGGTATCAGGAGATGATGTTAATAGAGGTATTAGGAGATGATGTAATAGAGGTATTAGGAGATGATGTAATAGAGGTATCAGGAGATGATGTTAATAGAGGTATTAGGAGATGATGTAATAGAGGTATTAGGAGATGATGTAATAGAGGTATCAGGAGATGATGTTAATAGAGGTATTAGGAGATGATGTTAATAGAGGTATCAGGAGATGATGTTAATAGAGGTATCAGGAGATGATGTAATAGAGGTATCAGGAGATGATGTAATAGAGGTATTAGGAGATGATGTAATAGAGGTATTAGGAGGTGATGTAATAGAGGTATTAGGAGGTGATGTAATAGAGGTATTAGGAGATGATGGTAATAGAGGTATTAGGAGATGATGTAATAGAGGTATTAGGAGATGATGTTAATAGAGGTATCAGGAGATGATGTAATAGAGGTATTAGGAGATGATGTAATAGAGGGATTAGGAGATGATGTAATAGAGGTATTAGGAGATGATGTAATAGAGGTATCAGGAGATGATGTAATAGAGGTATTAGGAGATGATGTTAATAGAGGTATTAGGAGATGATGTAATAGAGGTATTAGGAGATGATGTAATAGAGGTATTAGGAGATGACGTTAATAGAGGTATTAGGAGATGATGTTAATAGAGGTATTAGGAGATGATGTAATAGAGGTATTAGGAGATGATGTAATAGAGGTATCAGGAGATGATGTTAATAGAGGTATTAGGAGATGATGTAATAGAGGTATTAGGAGATGATGTAATAGAGGTATCAGGAGATGATGTTAATAGAGGTATCAGGAGATGATGTTAATAGAGGTATCAGGAGATGATGTAATAGAGGTATTAGGAGATGATGTTAATAGAGGTATCAGGAGATGATGTTAATAGAGGTATTAGGAGATGATGTAATAGAGGTATTAGGAGATGATGTAATAGAGGTATTAGGAGATGACGTTAATAGAGGTATTAGGAGATGATGTAATAGAGGTATTAGGAGATGATGTAATAGAGGTATTAGGAGATGATGGTAATAGAGGTATCAGGAGATGATGTTAATAGAGGTATTAGGAGATGATGTTAATAGAGGTATTAGGAGATGATGTAATAGAGGTATTAGGAGATGATGTAATAGAGGTATTAGGAGATGATGTTAATAGAGGTATTAGGAGATGATGTAATAGAGGTATTAGGAGATGATGTAATAGAGGTATTAGGAGATGATGTAATAGAGGTATTAGGAGATGATGTTAATAGAGGTATTAGGAGATGATGTAATAGAGGTATTAGGAGATGATGTAATAGAGGTATTAGGAGATGATGTAATAGAGGTATTAGGAGATGATGTTAATAGAGGTATTAGGAGATGATGTAATAGAGGTATTAGGAGATGATGTAATAGAGGTATCAGGAGATGATGTTAATAGAGGTATTAGGAGATGATGTAATAGAGGTATTAGGAGATGATGTAATAGAGGTATCAGGAGATGATGTTAATAGAGGTATTAGGAGATGATGTAATAGAGGTATTAGGAGATGATGTAATAGAGGTATCAGGAGATGATGTTAATAGAGGTATTAGGAGATGATGTAATAGAGGTATCAGGAGATGATGTTAATAGAGGTATTAGGAGATGATGTAATAGAGGTATTAGGAGATGATGTAATAGAGGTATCAGGAGATGATGTTAATAGAGGTATTAGGAGATGATGTTAATAGAGGTATCAGGAGATGATGTTAATAGAGGTATCAGGAGATGATGTAATAGAGGTATTAGGAGATGATGTAATAGAGGTATTAGGAGGTGATGTAATAGAGGTATTAGGAGATGATGTAATAGAGGTATTAGGAGATGATGGTAATAGAGGTATTAGGAGATGATGTAATAGAGGTATTAGGAGATGATGTAATAGAGGTATCAGGAGATGATGTAATAGAGGTATTAGGAGATGATGTAATAGAGGTATTAGGAGATGATGTTAATAGAGGTATCAGGAGATGATGTTAATAGAGGTATTAGGAGATGATGTAATAGAGGTATTAGGAGGTGATGTAATAGAGGTATTAGGAGATGATGTAATAGAGGTATTAGGAGATGATGTAATAGAGGTATTAGGAGATGATGTAATAGAGGTATTAGGAGATGATGTAATAGAGGTATTAGGAGATGATGTTAATAGAGGTATCAGGAGATGATGTTAATAGAGGTATTAGGAGATGATGTAATAGAGGTATTAGGAGATGATGTTAATAGAGGTATCAGGAGATGATGTTAATAGAGGTATTAGGAGATGATGTAATAGAGGTATTAGGAGATGATGTTAATAGAGGTATCAGGAGATGATGTAATAGAGGTATTAGGAGATGATGTTAATAGAGGTATCAGGAGATGATGTTAATAGAGGTATTAGGAGATGATGTAATAGAGGTATCAGGAGATGATGTTAATAGAGGTATTAGGAGATGATGTTAATAGAGGTATTAGGAGATGATGTAATAGAGGTATTAGGAGATGATGTAATAGAGGTATTAGGAGATGATGTTAATAGAGGTATTAGGAGATGATGTAATAGAGGTATTAGGAGATGATGTAATAGAGGTATTAGGAGATGATGTAATAGAGGTATCAGGAGATGATGTAATAGAGGTATTAGGAGATGATGTTAATAGAGGTATTAGGAGATGATGTAATAGAGGTATTAGGAGATGATGTAATAGAGGTATTAGGAGATGATGTAATAGAGGTATTAGGAGATGATGTTAATAGAGGTATTAGGAGATGATGTAATAGAGGTATTAGGAGATGATGTTAATAGAGGTATTAGGAGATGATGTAATAGAGGTATTAGGAGATGATGTAATAGAGGTATTAGGAGATGATGTAATAGAGGTATTAGGAGATGATGTAATAGAGGTATTAGGAGATGATGTAATAGAGGTATTAGGAGATGATGTTAATAGAGGTATTAGGAGATGATGTAATAGAGGTATCAGGAGATGATGTTAATAGAGGTATTAGGAGATGATGTAATAGAGGTATTAGGAGATGATGTAATAGAGGTATCAGGAGATGATGTTAATAGAGGTATTAGGAGATGATGTAATAGAGGTATTAGGAGATGATGTAATAGAGGTATTAGGAGATGATGTAATAGAGGTATTAGGAGATGATGTAATAGAGGTATTAGGAGATGATGTTAATAGAGGTATTAGGAGATGATGTAATAGAGGTATCAGGAGATGATGTTAATAGAGGTATTAGGAGATGATGTAATAGAGGTATTAGGAGATGATGTAATAGAGGTATCAGGAGATGATGTTAATAGAGGTATTAGGAGATGATGTAATAGAGGTATTAGGAGATGATGTTAATAGAGGTATTAGGAGATGATGTAATAGAGGTATTAGGAGATGACGTTAATAGAGGTATTAGGAGATGACGTTAATAGAGGTATTAGGAGATGATGTTAATAGAGGTATTAGAAGATGATGTAATAGAGGTATTAGGAGATGATGTTAATAGAGGTATTAGGAGATGATGGTAATAGAGGTATCAGGAGATGATGTTAATAGAGGTATTAGGAGATGATGTAATAGAGGTATTAGGAGGTGATGTAATAGAGGTATTAGGAGATGATGTAATAGAGGTATTAGGAGATGATGTAATAGAGGTATTAGGAGATGATGTAATAGAGGTATTAGGAGATGATGTTAATAGAGGTATCAGGAGATGATGTTAATAGAGGTATTAGGAGATGATGTAATAGAGGTATTAGGAGATGATGTAATAGAGGTATCAGGAGATGATTTTAATAGAGGTATTAGGAGATGATGTAATAGAGGTATTAGGAGATGATGTTAATAGAGGTATTAGGAGATGATGTAATAGAGGTATCAGGAGATGATGTAATAGAGGTATTAGGAGATGATGTTAATAGAGGTATCAGGAGATGATGTTAATAGAGGTATTAGGAGATGATGTAATAGAGGTATTAGGAGATGATGTAATAGAGGTATCAGGAGATGATGTTAATAGAGGTATTAGGAGATGATGTAATAGAGGTATTAGGAGATGATGTTAATAGAGGTATCAGGAGATGATGTAATAGAGGTATTAGGAGATGATGTAATAGAGGTATTAGGAGATGATGTAATAGAGGTATCAGGAGATGATGTAATAGAGGTATTAGGAGATGATGTAATAGAGGTATTAGGAGATGATGTAATAGAGGTATTAGGAGATGATGTAATAGAGGTATTAGGAGATGATGTAATAGAGGTATTAGGAGATGATGTAATAGAGGTATTAGGAGATGACGCTAATAGAGGTATTAGGAGATGATGTTAATAGAGGTATCAGGAGATGATGTTAATAGAGGTATTAGGAGATGATGTAATAGAGGTATTAGGAGATGATGTTAATAGAGGTATTAGGAGATGACGCTAATAGAGGTATTAGGAGATGATGTTAATAGAGGTATCAGGAGATGATGTTAATAGAGGTATTAGGAGATGATGTAATAGAGGTATTAGGAGATGATGTAATAGAGGTATTAGGAGATGATGTTAATAGAGGTATCAGGAGATGATGTAATAGAGGTATTAGGAGATGATGTTAATAGAGGTATCAGGAGATGATGTAATAGAGGTATTAGGAGATGATGTAATAGAGGTATCAGGAGATGATGTAATAGAGGTATTAGGATATGATGTAATAGAGGTATTAGGAGATGATGTAATAGAGGTATTAGGAGATGATGTTAATAGAGGTATTAGGAGATGATGTTAATAGAGGTATTAGGAGATGATGTAATAGAGGTATTAGGAGATGATGTAATAGAGGTATTAGGAGATGATGTAATAGAGGTATTAGGAGATGATGTAATAGAGGTATTAGGAGATGATGTTAATAGAGGTATCAGGAGATGATGTTAATAGAGGTATTAGGAGATGATGTAATAGAGGTATTAGGAGATGATGTAATAGAGGTATCAGGAGATGATGTTAATAGAGGTATTAGGAGATGATGTAATAGAGGTATTAGGAGATGATGTTAATAGAGGTATCAGGAGATGATGTAATAGAGGTATTAGGAGATGATGTAATAGAGGTATTAGGAGATGATGTTAATAGAGGTATCAGGAGGTGATGTAATAGAGGTATTAGGAGATGATGGTAATAGAGGTATTAGGAGATGATGTAATAGAGGTATTAGGAGATGATGTAATAGAGGTATTAGGAGGTGATGTAATAGAGGTATTAGGAGATGATGTAATAGAGGTATCAGGAGATGATGTTAATAGAGGTATTAGGAGATGATGTAATAGAGGTATTAGGAGATGATGTAATAGAGGTATTAGGAGATGATGTAATAGAGGTATTAGGAGATGATGTAATAGAGGTATTAGGAGATGATGTTAATAGAGGTATTAGGAGATGATGTTAATAGAGGTATTAGGAGATGATGTTAATAGAGGTATTAGGAGATGATGGTAATAGAGGTATTAGGAGATGATGTAATAGAGGTATTAGGAGATGATGTAATAGAGGTATCAGGAGATGATGTAATAGAGGTATTAGGAGATGATGTTAATAGAGGTATTAGGAGATGATGTTAATAGAGGTATCAGGAGATGATGTAATAGAGGTATTAGGAGATGATGGTAATAGAGGTATTAGGAGATGATGTAATAGAGGTATTAGGAGATGATGTTAATAGAGGTATTAGGAGATGATGTAATAGAGGTATTAGGAGATGATGTAATAGAGGTATTAGGAGATGATGTAATAGAGGTATTAGGAGATGATGTAATAGAGGTATTAGGAGATGATGTTAATAGAGGTATTAGGAGATGATGTTAATAGAGGTATTAGGAGATGATGTTAATAGAGGTATTAGGAGATGATGGTAATAGAGGTATTAGGAGATGATGTAATAGAGGTATTAGGAGATGATGTAATAGAGGTATTAGGAGATGACGCTAATAGAGGTATTAGGAGATGATGTTAATTAGAGGTATTAGGAGATGATGCTAATAGAGGTATTAGGAGATGATGTAATAGAGGTATTAGGAGATGATGTAATAGAGGTATTAGGAGATGATGTAATAGAGGTATTAGGAGATGACGCTAATAGAGGTATTAGGAGATGACGCTAATAGAGGTATTAGGAGATGATGTTAATTAGAGGTATTAGGAGATGATGTAATAGAGGTATCAGGAGATGATGTTAATAGAGGTATCAGGAGATGATGTTAATAGAGGTATTAGGAGATGATGTAATAGAGGTATTAGGAGATGATGTAATAGAGGTATTAGGAGATGATGTTAATAGAGGTATTAGGAGATGATGTTAATAGAGGTATTAGGAGATGATGTTAATAGAGGTATCAGGAGATGATGTTAATAGAGGTATTAGGAGATGATGTAATAGAGGTATTAGGAGGTGATGTAATAGAGGTATTAGGAGATGATGTTAATAGAGGTATTAGGAGATGATGTTAATAGAGGTATTAGGAGATGATGTAATAGAGGTATTAGGAGATGATGTTAATAGAGGTATTAGGAGATGATGTTAATAGAGGTATTAGGAGATGATGCTAATAGAGGTATTAGGAGATGATGTAATAGAGGTATTAGGAGATGATGTAATAGAGGTATTAGGAGATGACGCTAATAGAGGTATTAGGAGATGATGTTAATTAGAGGTATTAGGAGATGATGTAATAGAGGTATTAGGAGATGATGTAATAGAGGTATTAGGAGATGATGGTAATAGAGGTATTAGGAGATGATGTAATAGAGGTATCAGGAGATGATGTAATAGAGGTATTAGGAGATGATGTAATAGAGGTATTAGGAGATGATGTAATAGAGGTATTAGGAGATGATGTAATAGAGGTATTAGGAGATGATGTAATAGAGGTATCAGGAGATGATGTAATAGAGGTATTAGGAGATGATGTAATAGAGGTATCAGGAGATGATGTAATAGAGGTATTAGGAGATGATGTAATAGAGGTATTAGGAGATGATGTAATAGAGGTATTAGGAGATGATGTAATAGAGGTATTAGGAGATGATGTAATAGAGGTATTAGGAGATGACGCTAATAGAGGTATTAGGAGATGACGCTAATAGAGGTATTAGGAGATGATGTTAATTAGAGGTATTAGGAGATGATGTAATAGAGGTATTAGGAGATGACGCTAATAGAGGTATTAGGAGATGACGCTAATAGAGGTATTAGGAGATGATGTAATAGAGGTATTAGGAGATGATGTTAATTAGAGGTATTAGGAGATGATGTAATAGAGGTATTAGGAGATGATGTAATAGAGGTATTAGGAGATGATGTTAATAGAGGTATTAGGAGATGATGTAATAGAGGTATTAGGAGATGATGTAATAGAGGTATTAGGAGATGATGTTAATAGAGGTATAAGGAGATGATGTAATAGAGGTATTAGGAGATTTTTTCTAGGGTTTCGTTTAAACCGTTAGGGTGTAGTGAATCCATCCGAAAAATCCCGAACATCTGGCGCTCACGTGATTGAGAGAATGATCCGGAGGCGATGGTTTCAAGTGGCGTCACACTTAGTTTAGTAGAGTCTTGGTTGTGTACTTCTTTAAAATGTCCAGACACAGTGTGTTTCATAAAACCTGATCCTATGTTATAACGGTGTTGGTTGATTCTCATCCTCAGGGGTCTTGTTGTCCGACCGATATACTTGAGTCCGCAGGGGCACTCCAGTAGGTAGATTACCCATGCAGACTCACAGTTTCGGCGTTGTTTTAAACATACTAATTTCCGTTCACGTTCCACAAAAACTTCTTTTCTTCCGTTAGGAATGGAAGCACAACATTTACAACGGCTTTTTGCCATCTATATGCGCCTACATCATGCTCACTAGATTTATCTTGGAACCTTTTTTCATTATTTAAAATTTTTTTCAAGGGATCTGATGGGGCAATAATGTTTGAAGAGTTCTATTTCTTCGATAAACAATCCTAGGGGTGTTGGGAATTTCCTTAAATTTAATCAGCTGTACCGTATTGGGATGCATGATTAAGGTATGCTGTATATATATATATATATGTGATTGAATAGAGGTGTTATAAGCTTGATAAAGGCGTCAGCTGACGCAGAAACGCGTTGCTTATTATATCTAAAAAAAATGTATTCTTTATATCTTTATGTATACGTTTTTTGGGGAATACAAATTAGCTTACTTTGAACTCTAGTTTCTAGGAGCTTATTCCCGATTTACCTAAGGGTCAGTATTGTAGCGCTGCCGTAAAACAGTTTTTTCTGGTTGCTCATTTATTACGGTCACCATGTTGGGCTTCTTTGAGAGCTTGGCCATCTGATGTAGAAAGAGTTCCTCCATATCTTCTGCTTGTCCAGGCGGCCTATAGTAAATGCCTACAAGGGTGTCCTTTCTGTTGTTCTCTCCTTGTATTCTTCCCCAAACAGTTTCTACAGAACTCCCAGCTCTGAAGCTTGAATCTCAGTGGAGATGAATGTTCTCCTAACATACAACACAACACCTCCTCCTCTTTCATTAGGTCTGTTTCTTATAAATACATTGTATCCTTCAGTCCTTGTATCCAATCATGTGTATCATCCCACCAAGTTTCCGTGATGCCTATGACATCATATTTCTCTTCCTGTGTTCGGAGCTCCGATTCTCCTTGTTTGTTTCCCATGCTCTGTGCATTTGTGTAGAAACACGTTAGTTTGTGATCGGGGTCTCTTGCTCCTCTACTTGCCTTCTGAATGTTTTGTCTTTGTTCTTCCTTTCCACTTCTAATAATACGGTTCTCAGATGCATTAATTAGCTGTATATTTTTGCCTTTCACTTCTCTTCCCATATTGTTCTAGTTTAAAGCTCTCCCAATGAGTGAAGTAAGGCATCCACCTATTATATGCTTACGTCACTTCTTGTGAATTATGTGCTCGGAACAAGATGCCACGAGTTTGCCCTCTGGGTTTCCTACAACCTCTTCCAGTCCTAACCAGGCCCCCTCCTTCCAAGTGGGAAACAATGTGTGGTTATCCACCAAAAACGTAAAGTGTCAGTTACCCCCTCCCAAGCTTGGGCAAAGAGTTATGGGACCCTTCCCAAACACCACAAGGATCACCGAGGTGACTTTCCCTTTCAAGCTCCAGCAAAGCCTGAAGATCCAGCCTGTCTTTCATAAATCCATGCTCAAACCTCTTTATACCCCCACAACTCTATCATTAACCCTGTAAGGACAGCCCAGCCCCCCACAACTCTATCATTAACCCTGTAAGGACAGCCCAGCCCCCCACAACTCTATCATTAACCCTGTAAGGACAGCCCAGCCCAGCCCCCCACAACTCTATCATTAACCCTGTAAGGACAGCCCAGCCCAGCCCCCCACAACTCTATCATTAACCCTGTAAGGACAGCCCAGCCCCCCACAACTCTATCATTAACCCTGTAAGGACAGCCCAGCCCAGCCCCCCACAACTCTATCAATAACCCTGTAAGGACAGCCCAGCCCCCCACAACTCTATCATTAACCCTGTAAGGTCAGCCCAGCCCCCCACAACTCTATCATTAACCCTGTAAGGACAGCCCAGCCCCCCACAACTCTATCATTAACCCTGTAAGTACAGCCCAGCCCCCCACAACTCTATCATTAACCCTGTAAGGACAGCCCAGCCCCCCACAACTCTATCAATAACCCTGTAAGGACAGCCCAGCCCCCCACAACTCTATCATTAACCCTGTAAGGTCAGCCCAGCCCCCCACAACTCTATCATTAACCCTGTAAGGTCAGCCCAGCCCCCACACCTCTATCATTAACCCTGTAAGGTCAGCCCAGCCCCCACAACTCTATCATTAACCCTATAAGGACAGCCCAGCCCCCCACATCTCTATCATTAACCCTGTAAGGTCAGCCCAGCCCCCACATCTCTATCATTAACGCTATAAGGACAGCCCAGCCCCCACAACTCTATCATTAACCCTGTAAGGTCAGCCCAGCCCCCAGAACTCTATCATTAACCCTGTAAGGACAGCCCAGCCCCCACATCTCTATCATTAACCCTGTAAGGACAGCCCAGCCCCCCACATCTCTATCATTAACCCTGTAAGGACAGCCCAGCCCCCACAACTCTATCATTAACCCTGTAAGGTCAGCCCAGCCCCCACAACTCTATCATTAACCCTGTAAGGACAGCCCAGCCCCCACATCTCTATCATTAACCCTGTAAGGACAGCCCAGCCCCCCACATCTCTATCATTAACCCTGTAAGGACAGCCCAGCCCCCACAACTCTATCATTAACCCTGTAAGGTCAGCCCAGCCCCCACATCTCTATCATTAACCCTGTAAGGACAGCCCAGCCCCCACAACTCTATCATTAACCCTGTAAGGTCAGCCCAGCCCCCACAACTCTATCATTAACCCTGTAAGGACAGCCCAGCCCCCACATCTCTATCATTAACCCTGTAAGGACAGCCCAGCCCCCACATCTCTATCATTAACCCTGTAAGGACAGCCCAGCCCCCACAACTCTATCATTAACCCTGTAAGGTCAGCCCAGCCCCCACAACTCTATCATTAACCCTGTAAGGACAGCCCAGCCCCCACAACTCTATCATTAACCCTGTAAGGTCAGCCCAGCCCCCACAACTATATCATTAACCCTGTAAGGTCAGCCCAGCCCCCACATCTCTATCATTAACCCTGTAAGGACAGCCCAGCCCCACAACTCTATCATTAACCCTGTAAGGTCAGCCCAGCCCCCACAACTCTATCATTAACCCTGTAAGGACAGCCCAGCCCCCACATCTCTATCATTAACCCTGTAAGGACAGCCCAGCCCCCCACATCTCTATCATTAACCCTGTAAGGACAGCCCAGCCCCCACAACTCTATCATTAACCCTGTAAGGTCAGCCCAGCCCCCACAACTCTATCATTAACCCTGTAAGGACAGCCCAGCCCCCACAACTCTATCATTAACCCTGTAAGGACAGCCCAGCCCCCACATCTCTATCATTAACCCTGTAAGGTCAGCCCAGCCCCCACATCTCTATCATTAACCCTGTAAGGTCAGCCCAGCCCCCACATCTCTATCATTAACCCTGTAAGATCAGTACAGCCCCCACATCTCTATCATTACCCCTATAAGGTCAGCCCAGCCCCCCACATCTCTATCATTAACCCTGTAAGGACAGCCCAGCCCCCACATCTCTATCATTAACCCTGTAAGGACAGCCCAGTCCCCACATCTCTATCATTAACCCTGTAAGGTCAGCCCAGCCCTCACATCTCTATCATTAACCCTGTAAGGTCAGCCCAGCCCCCACATCTCTATCATTAACCCTGTAAGGTCAGCCCAGCCCCCACATCTCTATCATTAACCCTGTAAGGACAGCCCAGTCCCCACATCTCTATCATTAACCCTGTAAGGTCAGCCCAGCCCTCACATCTCTATCATTAACCCTGTAAGGACAGCCCAGCCCCCACATCTCTATCATTAACCCTGTAAGGTCAGCCCAGCCCCCCACATCTCTATCATTAACCCTGTAAGGACAGCCCAGCCTCCCACAACTCTATCATTAACCCTGTAAGGTCAGCCCAGCCCGCACAACTATATCATTAACCCTGTAAGGTCAGCCCAGCCCCCCACATCTCTATCATTAACCCTGTAAGGTCAGCCCAGCCCCCCACATCTCTATCATTAACCTTGTAAGGACAGCACAGCCCCCCACATCTCTATCATTAACCCTGTAAGGACAGCACAGCCCCCCACATCTCTATCATTAACCCTGTAAGGACAGCCCAGCCCCCACATCTCTATCATTAACCCTGTAAGGTCAGCCCAGTCCCCCACATCTCTATCATTAACCCTGTAAGGTCAGCCCAGCCCCCCACAGCTCTATCATTAACCCTGTAAGGTCAGCCCAGCCCCCACATCTCTATCATTAACCCTGTAAGATTAGTACAGCCCCCACATCTCTATTGTTAACCCTGTAAGGTCAGCCCAGCCCCCACATCTCTATCATTAACCCTGTAAGGTCAGCCCAGCCCCCCACATCTCTATCATTACCCCTATAAGGTCAGCCCAGCCCCCCACATCTCTATCATTAACCCTGTAAGGTCAGCCCAGCCCCCACATCTCTATCATTAACCCTGTAAGGTCAGCCCACCCCCCCCCCCCCCACATCTCTATCATTACCCATATAAGGTCAGCCCAGCCCCCCACATCTCTATCATTAACCCTGTAAGGTCAGCCCAGCCCCCACATCTCTATCATTAACCCTGTAAGGTCAGCCCAGCCCCCACATCTCTATCATTAACCCTGTAAGGTCAGCCCAGCCCTCACATCTCTATTATTAACCCTGTAAAGTCTGCCCAGCCCCCACATCTCTATCATTAACCCTGTAAGGTCTGCCCAGCCCCCACATCTCTATCATTAACCCTGTAAGGACAGCCCAGCCCCCACATCTCTATCATTAACCCTGTAAGGTCAGCCCAGCCCCCCACATCTCTATCATTAACCCTGTAAGGACAGCCCAGCCCCCCACAACTCTATCATTAACCCTGTAAGGTCAGCCCAGCCCGCACAACTATATCATTAACCCTGTAAGGTCAGCCCAGCCCCCCACATCTCTATTATTAACCCTGTAAGGTCAGCCCAGCCCCCCACATCTCTATCATTAACCCTGTAAGGTCAGCCCGGCCCCCCACATCTCTATCATTAACCCTGTAAGGACAGCACAGCCCCCCACATCTCTATCATTAACCCTGTAAGGACAGCCCAACCCCCACATCTCTATCATTAACCCTGTAAGGTCAGCCCAGTCCCCCACATCTCTATCATTAACCCTGTAAGGTCAGCCCAGCCCCCCACAGCTCTATCATTAACCCTGTAAGGTCAGCCCAGCCCCCACATCTCTATCATTAACCCTGTAAGGTCAGCCCGGCCCCCCACATCTCTATCATTAACCCTGTAAGGACAGCACAGCCCCCCACATCTCTATCATTAACCCTGTAAGGACAGCCCAACCCCCACATCTCTATCATTAAAGGAGATGTCCCGAGGCAGCAAGTGGGGTTATACACTTCTGTATGGCCATAATAATGCACTTTGTAATATACATTGTGCATTAATTATGAGCCATACAGAAGTTATAAAAAGTTTTTTACTTACCTGCTCCGTTGCTGGCGTCCTCGTCTCCATGGTGCCGACTAATTTTTGGCCTCCGATGGCCAAATTAGCCGCGCTTGCGCAGTCCGGGTCTTCTGCTGTTCTCTATGGGGCTCCGTGTAGCTCCGTGTAGCTCCGCCCCGTCACGTGCCGATTCCAGCCAATCAGGAGGCTGGAATCGGCAGTGGACCGCACAGAAGAGCTGCGGTCCACGGAGGAAGAGGCCATCTTCAGCGGTGAGTAGAGAAGTCACCGGAGCGCCGGGATTCAGGTAAGCGCTGTGCGGGTGGTTTTTTTAACCCCTGCATCGGGGTTGTCTCGCGCCGAACGGGGGGGGGGTTTAAAAAAAAAAAAACCCGTTTCGGCGCGGGACATCTCCTTTAACCCTGTAAGGTCAGCCCAGTCCCCCACATCTCTATCATTAACCCTGTAAGGTCAGCCCAGCCCCCCACAGCTCTATCATTAACCCTGTAAGGTCAGCCCAGCCCCCACATCTCTATCATTAACCCTGTAAGGTCAGCCCGGCCCCCCACATCTCTATCATTAACCCTGTAAGGACAGCACAGCCCCCCACATCTCTATCATTAACCCTGTAAGGACAGCCCAACCCCCACATCTCTATCATTAACCCTGTAAGGTCAGCCCAGTCCCCCACATCTCTATCATTAACCCTGTAAGGTCAGCCCAGCCCCCCACAGCTCTATCATTAACCCTGTAAGGTCAGCCCAGCCCCCACATCTCTATCATTAACCCTGTAAGGTCAGCCCGGCCCCCCACATCTCTATCATTAACCCTGTAAGGACAGCACAGCCCCCCACATCTCTATCATTAACTCTGTAAGGACAGCCCAACCCCCACATCTCTATCATTAACCCTGTAAGGTCAGCCCAGCCCCCACACCTCTATCATTAACCCTGTAAGCACAGCCCAGCCCCCACATCTCTATTATTAACCCTGTAAGGTCAGCCCAGCCCCCCACATCTCTATCATTAACCCTGTAAGGTCAGCCCAGCCCCCACACCTCTATCATTAACCCTGTAAGCACAGCCCAGCCCCCCACATCTCTATCATTAACCCTGTAAGGACAGCTCAGCCTCCCACAGCTCTATCATTAACCCTGTAAGCACAGCCCAGCCCCCCACATCTCTATCATTAACCCTGTAAGCACAGCCCAGCCCCCACATCTCTATCATTAACCCTGTAAGGTCAGCCCAGCCCCCACATCTCTATCATTAACCCTGTAAGGTCAGCCCAGCTTTCGCCGGGCACCAAAAAATTGCTGTAAACTCATAATTGTTCCTCTCCACGGAAATCTTTAGTAAAAGGCGAAAGATTTATTCGATCTGAAGAGAAACCAGAGTATACAGATGGCGGCGGGCGGCAGTGCACGGGCTCCGGGCGCCGCTCATCACACCCACGGAGAGGGCGGCGGCTCCTGTGCTGCGGACTGCTCACCGGCCGCGCCGCCCGGATACAAAGTATCTCATCTGTTACCAAACCGGAGACCACCGGCAGAAGGAGCGCGGAGAGACGGGCACTGCTGAGCACCGTCCCGGAGCATTCTGGGTAAATATGCAAATCACCAGACGTCACAGAGGCTCCTGATCAGCGAGGTCACGTGGGCACAAGTTGCTGTAAAAGACCCCGAATGTTCTTCCTCTAGTTCTTCCTGCACGCACAGAGGAACCCCAGCAGGGGGCGTCATAAACAGCAGCAGGACAGTCAGCCCTGTCGGTGCATGCCGCTCTGGGGGGCCGACTTCCTCACCGCCGACACAATATTATATACTGCAGCTCTGCAGGCTGCTTAGAGGGATTCTGCCACAATTACAAGTTGTCCCCCTCCCACAGGAGATCCACAAGACAGGGGGGAACTTGCTGATTGTTGGGGGGCTCACTGTGAACCCCGATCCCTCCATATCAGTCACCCACCAACAACTACACCATGGCAGGTGAGCCTTCTGTGTCACCTGCGCAATTCGGGGTGCAGGAGGGGGAGCTGCAGAAACTGGGGGACAGCAGGGGGCAGCTGCAGAAACTGGGGGGCAGCAGGCGGGAGCTGCAGAAACTGGGGGGCAGGAGAGGGGAACTGCAGAAACTGGGGTGCAGGAGTGGGCAGCTGCAGAAACTGGGGTGCAGAAGGGGGGAGCTGCAGAAACGGGTGCAGAAGGGGGGAGCTACAGACGCTAGGGGGCAGCTGCAGAAACTGGCGTGCAGGAGGGGTGAGCTACCTGCCAGCACCTGTTTCTCTGAGACTCCGCCCTCCTTGTGGTGCAGCGGACACCTAGATGTACAGACCTGCCGCTGCAGCTCATACGGACGACTCTACATGTGTTCACGGATCTGAAGAGCATGTACGCCGGCTGCAGCATGTGACCAGACCTGAGTGGCTTTTGGGGTTCCGATGAGCTCCACCTGCACCCCTCTGCCCTCTCCCTTGTTTCTTACCCACATCCCTCTGACAGCACACCATTTTCAAGCGTCTGTTTCTTTGGAATTACCCGGCCGGTGTTGCTGTGAATAACTTGTTCTGCGGAGACTATACGCGGCACCAAATGCAAGTATACAGGGAAGGAGGTGAATCCCTCCCACATGTATAAGTGCAGGGTCTCCATCATTTGGACATTTTTTCACGATCTTTAAACTATTTGCAAATGAAAATTCGCCACTAAGGTTTACCATCTGTTATCAGTACATTTATGGGACTCTAATGCCCCAATTTTAATTTATATTTATTGCTGTTTTCAACAAAGTTTGGTGACTGAACAAGAAACAGTTGTCCGGGCCAGGATGATACAAAGTATACATCCTGACACAAAGGGGTTAATTCAATCATTACCTAAATACAAGAAATTAGAATTACGCACTTGGTGGGACCCACACTCCCTGAATAAGTATTTGGATCTTGCAGTGATCCCTACAACAATTTATGATGATGATTTTCTGTCCAGTTGGAATGACATCCTCCCTGACTGCTCTGCTGAACTGATGAGACTGATAGTTGATAAGGAGCAATTAAAATTAAATAAGCTGCAGAAAGACATACAAGACATTGAACATAAATTGAGAACAACTTTGAATTCCACAGAATGGGATCATTTAATACAAAAAGAGGATATGGAACTACAAAAAAGGGAAGAAAAGATTATCTACATAAAAAAAACCAAACTGGAAAGAGACAGACGTGATCAAAGATGACAAAGTTTACAACTGGAGTTCCAAAAGGATTCAAAGACCCAAATCAATTCTCAAGAAACAAGGAGAAGTCATCCAGGCAATTTGGACAGTGTCACATTCTCCTCCTCAGGGTGCGGGCAGACGAGCGTAGGCGTATTTACATTCGCATGAGCACAACGTATAATCGCCCGAGCGATCGTTTTTCACCGATCACGACCAGAGCTAGAAAGCGTATTTTCGTTTGTTCCTACTTTGCAAACGGTCTTTTTGGCGATTGAATATGCGTTGGGGCGTATTTCGGTCGCATATGTTCCGTTTTTTTTCGAATTGCCGTTTTTACGCGCCGTAAAATACGTTTGGTCACAAAAACGCGCTGTTTATGCGCTCGTCTGCCCGCACCCTCAGAGTGGGAAGGGGACACATCTTATGTATCATCAGATGTCTCCAGTGGGGACCCTCAGGTATTTGAAGAACCAACACAAAGAATGTAGACTATGGGGAGACTGTCAAAAACGAGGCGCCGAGAGGGGCCATATGCCAAGGAGATACCCCAGCCGCAGACCAACCACGCGGAATTAGCGGACAATATAATTTTCTTCACACCCCGCATTCTATCTAACCAGCAATTGGAAATTATCAATAAGGGTATGAATTTTGTACCTGACTGCACATTTGACCCTTTCAATACTTTGCTGGACCTAAACCAATTTGTTCGGGACCTCATTGTGAAGAAGAATCCAGAATCAAAGAGTCTAATAGAATGGCTTCTTATGAACCTGCGAAACAAGACGATAAACATGCGGACCTAACAACACGGGGCATTGCCTTTCTCTGGGATCTAGAACAACTAGAAAAAGAACAGATGGACACTAATATGGCACCAGATTCAATTCCAATGCCATCAGATATGAGGATTCCCAATCCCTCTTTTTACCCCAAACATCTCAGAACAAGATGGGTGGAGGATTTCCAAAACAGTATGGAAAGAGATCTCAATGACCTTTATAGATCCAGTCAGAAGAAAGATGCATCCAAATATAAAAATGTCAACATCTCAGCGTCTCAGAGGCGTGACTTACAGAATCTCATTAACGATACTGATTTAATAATTCAGCAATCGGACAAAGGGGGCGCTATTACCATAATGGATAATGCATTATACGGTTTGTGTGTTCAAAAAATACTTAATGACGATAAGACTTATAGAAAATTAGAGGTTGATCCCACCGTAACATTCGCCCATTCATTGTCTGATCTGATTACCAGAGGGGCTCAATGGGGGTATTGAGTGACAAAGAAATGGCTTATCCAGTTCCCAAAAATCCTATTCTTGCAAATTTTTATGGGATTCCCAAGTCTCATAAAGATGTATTTCCACCTCCCATGCACCCGATAGTTTCGGGACGAGGATCCCTATGGGAGAGACTCAGCAATTGGGTAGATACAAAATTACAGCCTGTGGTCGTTCAAATCCCCGGATATATTCCTAATAGTAACAAAGTCATTCAAACATTGGCAGGACACAAATGGGGGGCGGATAAAACCTGGGTAACGTGTGATGTCAAAGCACTGTATTCCTCTGTCCCACACCATTTGGCGCTACAGGCTCTTGCATTTCATCTTAGGTCTCATGCACAATATAAGGATTCTCTAAGAGCTTTTTTGATGGAAGCAACTGAATTCCTACTGACACACAATGTCTTCAAGTTCAATTCCACACAATCCTTACAATTGGTGGGGGCGCCAATGGGCTCTAGAGTCTCCCCTTCTTTAGCAATATTGTATATGTCATGGTGGGAATCCAGATATGTTTATGGACAACATATGTTGGTATGGGCGTTACATTGATGACGTGATTATAATATGGCACATGACCAGTGATGGTATGAACAGAGACGAATACGAAACAAAAAGCGAGATCCAACTAACCAGCTTTATAACTTATATCAATGGAAATGATTGCAATCTAGAATTCACCACGGACTTTGATCACAAACAGATCCCTTTTTTGGATACTCTTATTAAGGGAAATAGTCCGGACGGGTCCATCACCGGCGTATTGTACAGAAAAAAAGATGCTGGTAATACGATTCTACACGCATCAAGCTGCCATCCGATGCAAACTATACAAGCGATCCCATTGGGGGAGCCATTAAGGGCAAAGCGCCTCTGCACTTTATGTACAGATTACCAACATGCAGAAAAAGAAATCTGTGATAGGTTGCAAAACGGGGGAGACGGAAAACGGGGGAGACGGAAAACGGGGGAGACGGGAAACAGGGGATACGGTAAACAGGGGATACGGAAAACAGGGGATACGGAAAACGGGATACGGTAAACAGGGGATACGGTAAACAGGGGATACGGTAAACAGGGGATACGGAAAACAGGGGATACGGAAAACAGGGGATACGGAAAACAGGGGATACGGTAAACAGGGGATACGGAAAACAGGGGATATGGAAAACGGGATACGGAAAACGGGATACGGAAAACAGGGGATACGGAAAACGGGATACGGAAAACAGGGGATATGGAAAACAGGGGATACGGAAAACAGGGGATATGGAAAACGGGATACGGAAAACAGGGGATATGGAAAACAGGGGATACGGAAAACAGGGTATACGGAAAACGGGATACGGAAAACAGGGGATATGGAAAACAGGGGATACGGAAAACAGGGGATACGGAAAACAGGGGATATGGAAAACGGGATACGGAAAACAGGGGATATGGAAAACGGGATACGGAAAACAGGGGATATGGAAAACGGGATACGGAAAACAGGGGATATGGAAAACGGGATACGGAAAACAGGGGATACGGAAAACAGGGGATATGGAAAACAGGGGATATGGAAAACAGGGGATACGGAAAACAGGGGATATGGAAAACGGGATACGGAAAACAGGGGATATGGAAAACGGGATACGGAAAACAGGGGATACGGAAAACAGGGGATATGGAAAACGGGATACGGAAAACAGGGGATACGGAAAACGGGATATGGAAAACGGGATACGGAAAACGGGATATGGAAAACAGGGGATATGGAAAACGGGATACGGAAAACAGGGGATATGGAAAACAGGGGATACGGAAAACGGGATATGGAAAACGGGATACGGAAAACGGGATATGGAAAACGGGATACGGAAAACAGGGGATATGGAAAACGGGATACGGAAAACAGGGGATATGGAAAACAGGGGATACGGAAAACGGGATATTGAAAACGCATTCTACAATGGGCAAAAAAAACAATAGCTTCTAGACAAATGAGAGAAATCAGTCCAAATGAGAAGTATTCAGACAAATTAAAAAGCAGAGAATGCATCACATCTCAACCCCGTTCAGCAGACAATTCACACAGATCCAAAACAGTTTTGTCAACAATCTAGCCATTTTAAAACAAGACCCCAAAGTAAAAGTTATATTGGAGTCCGGCACCAGATGCGGCCAGAAGGGCGAGATCGATTGATTTCATGTTCAGGCAAAATAAGGTTAATCCAAATAGAAACAGCAACAAACAGACACCAATGGGCTAAAAACAATGGCTTCTATAGATGCCTGCAATCCCGGTGCCCGATGTGTAAATGTGCACCAAGCAGTGTGAAGCAGTTTGGTAGCGACAATCCCAGGACCGTATATGCAATTACATCATATAGAAACTGCAAATCAGCGGGAGTTGTCTATATGGCCGGCTGTTCGTCATGTAAGTTACAATATATTGGATGCACCACATCAGAATATCAGACCATCCACAATATATAGCAAAAGGCCAAACTGGGGGCTCAGATGTGGCCAATCATCTCATCAATTCCCACTCATGCAGGACCGCTAGCTTCACATGTTTTGGTATAGAGAAAGTAACCAATAACAGGCGTGGCGAGGCAACGTTCAATGATATACTGATCAGAGAGTCCTTTTGGATCCACAAACTAGGGACCAGATCCCCTCAGGGGTTAAATTATAAGTCAGACCTGCATTGCATATACAGGAATCAAACATGATCAAAGAGAAGAAAGTACATGTAAACTAGACCCCTTTTGGGGGGCTATACTGTAAGTCAGACCCGCACCATATATACAGAAACATCACATATGCAGAAAACCAATATGAGGGGATTTTTCCAGAGTGAAAAACAAATGGAATTTTCCCCCCCTTTTTTCTGGGATCAGACCCCTTTATGGGGCTGTACTGCCAGTCAGACTGATATCATGTATATAGAGACATCATACAGGCTCATGTTTTATTCTTGCATATCTTTTCATAAAGAGAAATAAGGAAGTTTTTGGTTTTTCCCCCCCTGAATATGCAGGCTATCCTCTCTATAAAGGGGACCCAAGTACAATGCCATCACAGAGCAAGGGAGATTGTTATGGTCTTCTGTATATATTTTTTATTAACTCAATTGTGAAGTTCACCCACAATAGATATAAACAAAGTGCAACTAGGGGTTAATCTTGCAATAAATGAAATCTATGAAGCCTTGGCAGAGCGCCCGCTGGTGCCCATTTTGTGTCATGTTGATATGTGTTTTATCACAAGTTCCATCCCAAGCATTCTCTCCCCAGTAATAGTCTGATGTTTCTGTGTCTTTTGCCCTATAGCCGGACAGCTGACAGTCATTGTAATTATCTGTTCTGTTCCACCTATTTAAGCCGGTCCCACACTCTATTCAGATCGCCCCGCTGAGGCAGGCCCTGTGCAGCCCCTCCGCCTCTGGTCAGAGATGTGCACACCTGGCGGTATTAATGTGGCTAAATAAAGGAAGATTATATATTTTATTCTGCAAGCAGCCAAGAGGAGACATTGTCCTGCATGGAATTCTCTGTTGTATCCCATCCCCTCTGTATCCCATCCACTCTGTATCTCATCCTGTCTGTATCTCATCCACTCTGTATCTCATCCCCTCTCCATCCCAATCCATCTGTATCTCATCCCCTCTGTATCCCATCCCCTCTGTATCTCATCTGTATCTCATCCACTCTGTATCTCATCCCCTCTCCATCCCAATCCATCTGTATCCCATCCCCTCTGTATCCCATCCCCTCTGTATCCCATCCCCTCTGTATCCCAACCCATCTATATCTCATCTGTATCTCATCCCCTCTGTATCTCATCCCCTCTGTAGCCCATCTCATCTGTATCCCATCCCTTCTGTATCCCATCCCCTCTGTATCCCATCCCTTCTGTATCCCATCCCCTCTGTATCCCATCCCCTCTGTACCCCATCCACTCTGTACCCCATCCACTCTGTACCCCATCCACTCTGTATCCCACCCCCTCTGTATCCCATCCCCTCTGTATCCCATCCCTTCTGTATCCCATCCCCTCTGTATCTCATCCCCTCTGTATCCCATCCCCTCTGTAGCCCATCCCGTCTGAATCTCATCCCGTCTGTATCCCATCCCCTCTGTATCCCATCCCCTCTGTATCCCATCCCTTCTGTATCCCATCCCCTCTGTATCCCATCCCCTCTGTATCCCATCCCCTCTGTACCCCATCCACTCTGTATCCCATCCCCTCTGTATCCCATCCCCTCTGTATCCCATCCCTTCTGTATCCCATCCCCTCTGTATCCCATCCCCTCTGTATCCCATCCCCTCTGTATCTCATCCCCTCTGTATCCCACCCCCTCTGTAGCCCATCCCGTCTGAATCTCATCCCGTCTGTATCCCATCCCCTCTGTATCCCATCCCTTCTGTATCCCATCCCCTCTGTATCCCATCCCCTCTGTATCTCATCCCCTCTGTATCCCACCCCCTCTGTATCTCATCCCCTCTGTATCCCACCCCCTCTGTATCTCATCCACTCTGTATCTCATCCCCTCTGTAGCCCATCCTGTCTGTATCCCATCCACTCTGTATTTCATCCCGTCTGAATCTCATCCCCTCTGTAGCCCATCCTGTCTGTATATCATCCCCTCTGTATCCCATCCCGTCTGTATCTCATCCCCTCTGTATCTCATCCTGTCTGAATCTCATCCCCTCTGTATCTCATCCCGAGTGTACCACATCCACTCTGTAGCTTATCCCCTCTGTATCCCATCCCCTCTGTAGCCCATCCCCTCTGTATCCCATCCCCTCTGTATCCCATCCCCTCTGTATCTCATCCCCCTCTGTAGCCCATCCTGTCTGTATCTCATCCCCTCTGTATCCCATCCTGTCTGTATCTCATCCCGTGTGTACCACATCCACACTGTAGCTCATCCCCTCTGTATCTCATCCTGTCTGAATCTCATCCCCTCTGTAGCCCATCCTCTCTGTATCCCATCTCATCTGTATCCCACCCCGTGTGTACCACATCCCCTCTGTATCCCATCCTCTCTGTATCCCATCCTCTCTGTATCCCATCCTCTCTGTATCTCATCCCCTCTGTATCCCATCCCCTCTGTATCCCATCCCCTCTGTATCCCATCCCCTCTGTAGCCCATCCCCTCTGTATCCCATCCTCTCTGTATCTCATCTTCCCTTCTGTATCTCATCCTGTCTGAATCTCATCCCCTCTGTAGCCCATCTCATCTGTATCCCATCCCGTGTGTACCACATCCCCTCTGTATCCCATCCCCTTTGTATCCCATCCCCTCTGTATCTCATCCCCTCTGTATCCCATCCCCTCTGTATCTCATCCCCTCTGTATCCCATCCCCTCTGTATCCCATCGCCTCTGTATCCCATCCCCTCTGTAGCCCATTCCGTCTGTATCTCATCTTCCCTTCTGTATCTCATCCTGTCTGAATCTCATCCCCTCTGTAGCCCATCTCATCTGTATCCCATCCCGTGTGTACCACATCCCCTCTGTATCTCATCCCCTCTGTATCCCATCCCCTCTGTATCTCATCCCCTCTGTATCCCATCCTCTCTGTATCTCATCCCGATTGCTCCGGGCCGCAGGGAGAGGGTCTGCCCTAAACGTTATGTTAACAGACTGATCATTGGGTGATTGTAATGCTACAATATACAAACAAATCCCACGTAGAAAGAACAATATTCATAAGTTTACCAGATTTTTCGATTTCCTGATTTCCTCACTTCCTTCGGCATCGGCTGCTCCTCGCTTCTTGTTATCACACAGATGATGCAGATAAAGGCGACTCAAGACAGGGTTTACAGTCAGCTTCCCCCCAACATTCCCTTTTATACATGTAGATAGGCTGTGCATCCCAAAGTACCTCTTTAATACATAACATTATTAACCACGACAAAAGTAGAATGATAAGTATGTGACCCCCTGTGAGTTCTTTTATCAGACCTTTCAAATCCCACAAAACTCTTTGTGCAAAACCAGTTCCAAAAAGCATAAAAAATACTTTCTGTCCCGCCACATCCCTGCCGTGGGCATATTTCGCTGCACACTAGGTCCCTCTACTTCTGCAACTCTCTTACTCATAAGGCCCCTTGTATACTTAACTGCAACGGCCGAGACATAAGGCCCAACGCTGAGGAGATGGCAGGGGTAGAGATGGCGCTTGTCACCGTGGCTCTACCAACTCCTCCCTGGAGGGACGCGTGAAACCTTGGCCATGGTGCTGGGCCTCTTCCAGGCAACGCTAAGGTAGCAGTTACCTAAATAAACAGTGTGGTGGACCTGAAGAGTTATGTCACAGGTGACACCACCGTTCCTTACTCCGCAGGATGTCCGACTGGAAGAAGAATACCAGAGTCCACATACAAGTACTTGACAACCTCAGTCGCTGGGAACGGTCAGAACTTGAAAAATAGGCAAATTGTCACATCAGTGCAGGAAAGACAAACTACGGAGGTCAGAGATGAAAACACAGGATTAAACCGGGCCTACAGTCCACATTATCTGTATGACTCCACTCCGGGACACAGGACGACACCAGGCCTACAGTCCTAGTTATCTGTATAATTCCCCTCCTGGACACACACACTCCGGGACACAGGACGACACCGGGCCTACAGTCCTCGTTATCTGTATAATTCCCCTCCTAGACACACACACTCCGGGACACAGGATGACACCGGTCCTACAGTCCTAGTTATCTGTATGACTCCGCTCCTGGACACACACACTCCGGGACACAGGATGACACCGGGCCTACAGTCCTAGTTATCTGTATGGCTCCGCTCCTGAACACGCACACTCCGGGAAACAGGACGACACCGGGCCTACAGTCCTAGTTCACCTGTATGACTCCGCTCCTGGACACACACACTCTGGAACACAGGATGACACCGGGCCTACAGTCCACATTATCTGTATGACTCCGCTCCTGGACACACACACTCCAGGACACAGGATGACACTGATCCTACAGTCCTAGTTATCTGTATAACTCCGCTCCTGGACACACACACACTCTGGGACACAGAAAAACACCAGGCCTACAGTCCTAGTTATCTGTACGACTCTGCTTCTGGACACACACACTCCGGGACACAGGATAACACTGGACCTACAGTTCTAGTTATCTGTATGACTCCCCTCCTGGACACACACACTCCGGGACACAGGATGACACCGGGCCTACAGTCCTAGTTATCTGTTTGACTCCGCTCCTGGACAGACAAACTCTGAGACACAGGATGACACAGGACTTACAGTCCTAGTTATCTGTATGACTCCGCTCCTGGACAGACACACTCTGGGACACAGAATGACACTGGACCTACATTCCTAGTTATCTGTATGACTCCGCTCCTGGACACACACACTCCGGGACAAAGAATGTCACAAGGCCTACAGTCCTAGTAATCTGTATGACTCTACTCCTAGACAGACACACTCTGGGACACAGGAGGACACCTGACCTACAGTCCTAGTTATCTGTATGACTCCGCTCCTGGACAGACACACTCTGGGACACAGGATAACACCAGGCCTACAGTCCTAGTTATCTGTATGACTCCGCTCCTGGACACACACACACTGGGACACAGGATGGCAGCGGGCCTACAGTCCTAGTTCATCTGTATGACTCTGATCCTGGACAGACACACTCTGGAACACAGAATGACACCGGACCTACAGTCCTACTTATCTGTATGACTCCAGTCCTGTTCAGACACACTCTGGGACACAGGATGACACCAGACCTACAGTCCTAGTTATCTGTATGACTCCACTTCTGGACACACACACTCTGGGACAAAGGATGTCACCGGGCCTACAGTCCTAATTATCTGTATGACTCTGCTCCTGGACACACACACTCCAGGTGTTGCAGCCGTTCTGAGGTTCCCACCTTGCTTTTAGGCCAGACCAGGGTTTAGCAGCATTCCTACCTCTCCTGGAGCTGAGAGGTGTGGTGGTTGCAAGATTAATGTCAGTCAGCACCTGGTGCTAAGTAGCTTTGCTCCTATTTAAGCAGTGTTAACTGTTACTCCTGTGCTGGTCAATTCACTTCAGTTCTATGTTGGACAGCGACGGAGCAACACAGTGTGGTGGAAGCTCTGCTGGATAAGCTAAGTGCTTTTACTGTTTGGTTTGGTTTTGTTTCTCTTTTTGTTTTGTGCTAGGGCTCCCAGCTAGGGACTGGTCAGAGGCCCAGGCACGATTGCAGGCTCGCACTTATCAGCGCGGTCGGTCTGCTGAGCAGCAGGGTCCCCTCCCGGGATAGGGGATTATAAAATAAGGAGAGTATTCCCCCATTTATTTTGTATTTTCTTTGCACAGTTGTGCCTTTGATTTATGTTATTGAGGTTGCACGTTCGTAGGACGCAACACCAGGACACAGGATGACACTGGGCTACAGTCCTAGTTATCTGTATGACTCCAATCCTGGAAACACACACTCCAGGACACAGGATGATACCGGATCTACAGTCTAGGTTATCTGTATGACTCCACTCCTGGACACACGCACTTTGGGACACAGGATAACACCGGACCTACAGTCCTAGTTATCCGTATGACTCCGATCGTGGAAACGCACACTCCAGGACACAGGATGACACCAAGCCTACAGTCCTAGTTATCTGTATGACTCCGCTCCTAGACACACACACTCCAGGACACAAGATGACACCGGGCTACAGTCCTAGTTATCTGTATGACTCCGCTCCTGGACACACACTCTGGGACATGGATGACACCGGGCCTACAGTACTAGTTATCTGTATGACTCTGCTCCTGGACAGACACACACCCATGGGAGACAAATCCCTTCACTGACTCTCACTTTTGGACAGATTTTTGAACACTGCATGGTGGGCTATTTCTCTCTCTCCTAGGATAGGGGTCCTGGAACTAGGTCATTAGGGTACCTCTCTTCCTCTTCCATTCTTCACCACATGAGGGTTGAAGGTACCCCCATGTCGCTGGCACTCTCCCTCCACACTCAACCATTGAAGCAATGGAACCCTTCTGTCTTACCTTTCACTCATATTTATACCTTACATACCCACTTGACATGACAATTGGTTACAATTTCCAGACATATCCCAGACATTCATAGACATTAACCTCTTACATGCTGCAGCTGTGTAATACACATAACTAGTGACAGGACAATTTGCACAGAGCATATGAAAGACATGACATGTATGACAGTTAGAAGGGGCCAGATATATAGGCTTCGGGCCATTACATAACCACATTATGTCATTTTGTTTGTTTGTCCCATCCTCCGAGAAAGATTTTCCCATATTTTTTCTGCTTCCACATTTGTTAGCAAATCAATGTCTTCTCCAAGTTCCTCTCTCTTAGGGTGGCTTCACACTGGTGAGGGAATTGCACGATTTTCCAGCGCTGCGAGCATGTGAGAAATTGCAAAATTATGAAGCCAATGGCTCCATGCACATTTGCGATGTTTTAATGCCTGTGATGCAGTGTTAAAAACAAAATTGCAGCATGTCCATTCTTTTTGTGATCTCACCCATTGTTTCCAATGGGGCCGGCGGCAGTAGCACCAGCCTAATTGAAGTTAATGGGTGAGGATCGCGATCCCCTGCCACTGCTGTGACAACAGTGGCAGGGGACTCTCCGTGACAAGGATCTTTTTTTGGGGGGGGTAGGGGGGGGCCAAGGGAGGTGTGAATCCCATCCTGATATCACTCTCGCCCGTGTGCCGAAGCCCTCACACATATGTAGCACCTTCTTTTTATTTCTTACCTTTTTCCTGTTCTGAACAGTCAAGTCATTCTTTTGAACACACTTTTCTATCCGCACATACCATTACAGACAAGTGAACGCCACCGGCTGTGTCAGCCTCCTCTCACACCACTGTAACCTGCAGAGCAGCCATCCCCCAATGTATTTGGGCATGGGCGCCACTTTAGTGTCCCCTTGGATGAGTCTGAGTACTGTGATCATGGAATTCATTGCCAAATCCAGCTGGACATCTGGGAAACCTAAACCACCACTTTGTCTGGACTTTACAATGGTTGTCCTTTTAACTCTCTCAATTCTAACCCCCCATAGAAATAGGAACAGGACTCTATTTATTTACCTGAGCTCCAAGTAACTTGGCGGATATATATTCTCTATTTAAAGCAGCATTGGTAAAAGGACACATTTAATGATCAGTGTTTTACCTATGAAGGTTAATTCTTTCAGTTTCCAAAAGAGTGAGGAAAATCACAAGTTTGGGTGTCCATGTCAAAGAAGGAAGCAGTGGAGGTAATTCCTAAACCACCCGCCAAATCTGTGAAAATTCCAGGAGAACAGAAGTTCCAGAAGATTGGGAAAGGGCAAATGTTGTCCCTATCGATGTGTTCCATTCGTGTGTGGATTTAAAAAGTTAGTCCATACTCGCACAGAGCAAATACCAAGGTGAATAGGTCGTTCCATGTTGGATGCACCAACTTAGGGAGCTTCCACACGCCTGATCCACAGCATTGAGAATAGCTTAAATATGCATCAAATTCCACATATAGAATCATCCAGAATAGAGAGAAGCCCTCTTACAACCATGGATTTCTTTCATTGCACACAATCAGCAGGGTGGGCAGATCAAAGCTCCCGAAGGTCCCGCAAAGTAGGCAGATCCTCCACAGGGCAACCTGTACCCATTCAACAATTCCTCTCACATGTCGTGAGGAGCTGGTGTCACCCAGACTTGTTATTTTCCTTACTCATTCGTTTAAGGCATACCCTTCACCTGTGGCCACCTGGAGCAATCGCCCTCTGGACCCATCCTGTCTGTATTAGGGAGAACAGGGAGTGGAGGTCCAGGAAGATAATTTGAATATTCCTGGTGCATTCTGGGAAAAGTGAAAAGTCGCTGTGAGTGGGAAGATTTCTGGGTTTAGTGGGGTCTAGCTGCTCAGAGGTCATCTCCAGACCAGAGATTGGAGGTCCAGGAAAAGAATTTGCATATGCCTGTTG
Source organism: Eleutherodactylus coqui (assembly GCF_035609145.1). Classification (NCBI taxonomy): domain Eukaryota; kingdom Metazoa; phylum Chordata; class Amphibia; order Anura; family Eleutherodactylidae; genus Eleutherodactylus; species Eleutherodactylus coqui. The sequence continues at coordinate 316,265,302 of NC_089839.1, forward strand.
CATTTCGAGTTCTAGGTCTAGCTGCTTGAAGGACATTGCCAGATGTTTTATGCATAGTAGCATCTTATAGGTTATATATGATTACTGGAATTCTTGACTTTTAGAAGTTTGCAAGTGGACATCAACTGACAACATGGAAGGGGTGAGTAGCCATATGCTACATGTTTACAGATCTACCAAAGGAAAAGCCAAACTTGTGCCTCTGTTGGAGGAAAAGGTGCAGAGTCTTCAGGAGAGAATAGCTACATTGTAACTCATTAAGGAAGAGGAGGATTGCCTTGACAGAGCAGAAGTAAGTCTTCAAAATGTTGAAGGAAAATATGTTTTCAGTGTAGCCGTAGAAGTCGAGGAATGGAAGCATGTGACCCAAAGAAGCCGGATTATCAGGAGTCAGCCAGCACCCATACTGCTCAGGAACCAGTACCAGGCTCTACCGCAGGAGAACAATGAAGAAGTACAGCAAGAAATGACTTTGCCCACAGAGAACAGTCCAGTTAGCACTCAGAATCCTCTTGGATGGAGAAAAAGAAGTGTTGTTGTGAAGAAGAGGGGGAGAGTGCTGGTTGTGGGGGATTCCTTATTGAGAGGAACAGAGGCCGTTGTCTGCAGACCTGACACAGCCTCACGTGAGGTGTGCTGTCTTCCAGGGGCACAAATCAAAGATGTGTCTGATAGGCTATCAAGACTCTTCAGTTCTGCAGACAACTACCCATTCCTACTAAAACATGTAGGGACAAATGACTCTGCAAGAAATGACATTGCAACTATCTGCAGAGACTTTGAAGACCTCAGCCGGAAGGGGAAGGAACTAGGAGCTCAGGTGGTCTTCTCATCCATCCTCCCAGTGGATGGCCGTGGAATAAGAAGATGGAGCAGGATTCTAGAGGTGAACAACTGGCTATGTCAATGGTTCAGTCAGCAAAGATATGGATTCCTAGACCATGGAGTGAACTACCTATATGATGGACTGCTTGCTAGAGACGGGTTGCACCTTACAAAAACAGGATTTGGCAGGCGCCTTGCTGGACTAATCAGGAGAGCTTAAAGCTAGAACAATATGATGTGAAAAGCAAAAATATGCATCCAATTAATACGTATTATTAGAAGTGAAAAAGGAAGAAGAAAGACAAAACATTCAGAAGGAAAGTAGAGGAGCAAGAGACACTGATCACAAATTAACATGTTTCTACACAATGCATGGGAAACAAACATGGGGAATTGGAGCTCCGAACACAGGAAGAGAAATATGATGTCATCGGCATCACAAAAACTTGGTGGAATGATACAAATGATTGGATACAAGGCTTGAAGGACATAATGTATTTATAAGAAACAGACCCAAGAAAATGGGAGGTGTTGTAATGCATGTTAGGAAAGCATCATCTCCACTGAGATTCAAGCTTCACAGCTGGGAGTTCTGTAGAAACTGTTTGGGTAAGAATACAAGGAGAGACCAACAGAAAGGACACCCTTGTAGGCATTTACTATAGGCCGCCTGGACAAGCAGAAGATATGGAGAAGCTCTTTCTACATCAGATGGCCAAGCTCTCAAAGAAGCCCAACATGGTGATCATGGGAGATTTTACCCATCAGACATTTGTTGGGAATCTCTCAGATAAAAGTAATGGATCCAACCAATTCTTATCCGCTCTTGCTGACAACTTTATCTTCCAGAAGGTAGAAGAGAAAACAAGGGGATCTGCTATCTTGGACCTAACTCTCACCAACAGGGAGGGAATGGTGGAGGGAGTAAGGGTGGCTGGGACCTTAGGAGGCAGTGATCATGATATCCTTAGATGTTGGATAACAAGGGGAGGAAGACCTGAGAAGACTCAGACTGCAAGGTTGGATTTCACAAAGGCAGATTTTAATGATCTCAGAAAGAGGAGAGGAAGACTCCAATGGCTGGATGTTCTTAAGGACAGAAATGTCCAAGAAGGTTGGGAAATATTGTGAAATGAGATTCTCAAAGCACAATCGTTACCAATCCCTAAAAGAAAGAAGAATGAGAAGCATTTAAAGAGACCAGGATGGATGAACACAGAACTTAACATAGATGTTAAAAAGGAAGAAAATTTTGTTGATCAAATGGAAAGAGGGGGAAAATCTAAAGAAGAATATAATGGGGTCTGCAGGAACTGTAAGGCAAGTGTCAGAAGAGCTAAAGCTGAAAATGAGTTGAGGCTTGTAAGAGAGGCCAAAAGCAATAAAAAGGGACTCTGGGGGTCCAAGCAAAATAAAAGTCCAAGATGCTATAGGATGTTTACAGGATGAAAATGGTGAATTGGTTAAGAATGATATTGGGAAGAATGAACTTCTAAATTCCTATTTTGTATCTGTTTTCTCTCAGAAAGTAGATTTAGCATCAGCTGATCTTCACGGTGCTAATGGGGGAATACAAGAATGCAGGCTATCTATAAGCAGAGAGATGGTGAGGGAAAACTTAGCTAACTTAAATGAATTCAAGTCTCCAGGTCCTGATGAATTAGATCCTAGGATACTGAAGGAAGCAGTGGAGATAATTGCTGAACCACTAACCATAATCTTTGAAAATTTCCGGAGGACAGGTGAAGATCCAGAAGACTGGGAAAGGGCAAATGTTGTCATTATCGATGTGTTCCATTTGCGTGTGAATTTAAAAAATTTTTTAATTGGTTTATGCTCGCACAGAAAAAATACCAAGGTGAATAGGTCATTCTATGTTGGATGCACCAACCTAGGGGGCTTTCACGCACACTGGAACATTCTGTGTTCCACACGCCTGATCCACAGCATTGAGAATAGCTTAAATATGCATCAAATTCCACACATAGAATCATCCAGAATAGAGAGAAGCCCTCTTACAACCATGGATTTCTTTCATTGAACACAATCAGCAGGGTGGGCAGATCACAGCTCCTAAAGGTCCCGCAAAGTAGGCAGATCCTCCACAGGGCAACCTATACCCATTCAAAAAATCCTCTCACATGTAGTGAGGAGCTGGTGTTACCCAGACTTGTTATTTTCCTTACTCATTAGTTTAAGGCATACCCTTCACCTGTGGCCACCTGGAACAATCGCCCTCTGGACCCATCCTGTCTGTATTAGGGAGAGCAGGGAGTGGAGGCCCAGGAAGATAATTTGCATATTCCTGGTGCATTCTGGGGAAAAAGTGAAAAGTCGATGTGAGTGGGAAGATTGCTGGGTTTAGTGGGGTCTAGCTGCTCAGAGGCCATCTCCAGACCAGAGATTGGAGGTCCAGGAAAAGAATTTGCATATGCCTGTTGCATTTCGAGTTCTAGGTCTAGCTGCTTGAAGGACATTGCCAGATGTTTTATGCATAGTAGCATCTTATAGGTTATATATGATCACTGGAATTCTTGACTTTTAGAAGTTTGCAAGTAGACATCAACTGACAACATGGAAGGGGTGAGTAGCCATATGCTACATGTTTACAGATCTACCAAAGGAAAAGCCAAACTTGTGCCTCTGTTGGAGGAAAAGGTGCAGAGTCTTCAGGAGAGAATAGCTACATTGTAACTCATTAAGGAAGAGGAGGATTGCCTTGACAGAGCAGAAGTAAGTCTTCAAAATGTTGAAGGAAAATATGTTTTCAGTGTAGCCGTAGAAGTCGAGGAATGGAAGCATGTGACCCAAAGAAGCCGGATTATCAGGAGTCAGCCAGCACCCATACTGCTCAGGAACCAGTACCAGGCTCTACCGCAGGAGAACAATGAAGAAGTACAGCAAGAAATGACTTTGCCCACAGAGAACAGTCCAGTAAGCACTCAGAATCCTCTTGGATGGAGAAAAAGAAGTGTTGTTGTGAAGAAGAGGGGGAGAGTGCTGGTTGTGGGGGATTCCTTATTGAGAGGAACAGAGGCCGTTGTCTGCAGACCTGACACAGCCTCACGTGAGGTGTGCTGTCTTCCAGGGGCACAAATCAAAGATGTGTCTGATAGGCTATCAAGACTCTTCAGTTCTGCAGACAACTACCCATTCCTACTAATGCATGTAGGGACAAATGACTCTGCAAAAAATGACATTGCAACTATCTGCAGAGACTTTGCATTACCTCAGACTTGTTTCCTTTTCTTGCAATCCGGTCCGTCTTAGCTCCTGTTCCTGAATGGACATGCTATAAAATCCTGGCCTTGCCTCTCCCTCATTGTGATTATTGTGCTCTTTGCCTTGATCAAGCGTCACCTCCTAAATCTACTCCTCTCCTGCAAATGTAACAACCTGATTGCAACTCCTGGCTTCCATCTGACTATACTTCCTGCCTCATCCATTGGTACTAGACATGTGAATATAAGGCACTTGTCAGGCCCCACATGGAATACTGCGTACAGTTCTGGTCACCGGTGCTCAGGAAAGATGTCACAGTGCTGGAGGGGTTCAAAGAAGAGCGGCTAAACTAATACATGGAATGACGGGACTGGAATACCCAGAGAGGCACCAAAACTGGGATTATTCACCCCGGAAAAAGGACGGCTAAGGGGCGACCAAATAACTATGTATAAATACATGAGGGGACGATACAAGGATCTCTGCCATGATCTGTTTATACCCAGGACTGTGACGGTAACAAGAGGGCATCCGCTACGTCTAGAGGAAAGCAGGTTTCATCACCAACATAGAAGGGGGTTCTTTACTGTAAGAGCAGTGAGACTGTGGAACCCTCTTCCTGAGGACGTGGTGATGGCAAAATCAATAGAGGAGTTTAAAGGGGGACTTGATGTCTTTCTGGAGAGGAAGGATATTACAGGATATAAATCTTAGGTTAAGTGTCAATCCGGGTATACAGGCAGGTAGGAACTATTAGGGTTTGATCCAGGGAACAGTCTGATTGCCATTAGGGAGTCGGGAAGGAATTTTTTCCCAAAAGGGCTAATTGGCTTCTGCTCTTGGGGTTTTTTGCCCTCCTCTGGATCAACGAAACAGGAGGCTAGACAGGCTGGACTAGATGGACATTGTCTTCATTGGGCCTTACGAACTATGTTACTATGTAAGAAATAGCGCCTGACTGCCCGCGTTAACACATGTAACGATTATCACTCATTTTCGAGTGTTTGAACGGATTTTGAGCAATAATCTTTGCATATAAAAGGTCCTTAAACCGTCGTGTTTTACACTATCTGTATAATCAGGTTGGGGAGGGCATGAAACGTGGGCAGATCCTCCATGGGGCAACCTATCCAGACCTTCACCTGGTGTCATTAGGCCTTGCAGTCACTCTGCTGCTGGATCGCTGCCTCATTACGTCACCTGTGTCCTCAGGCTCCGGCTTGCACCATCCTGCAGAAGAGGCTACTCCATACAAACCTCATACAAATCTGCTGTACACAAAGGGCGGATGTCACCAAGGCCTTAACTGAACTGTGCTGTGGAGTACCAGTTCTCAGGACTGTTCACTTATGACACAGCATGTAAGAAGGACCTACAGGTTAGGCCATCATTAGCAGAGCACCGCTTTCCTGTCTTGTTGTCTCTACAAGTCAGGTAGCCATTAAAGTGAATAGGAACTTTGCCTGGAATACCAAGCCTGGCCACTGTAGAGAGAACGGAGCTGTTCTATTCTCAGTGGTGCACCGTTAAGTATGCCTTCACACACACAGGATCCAATGCGGAATTTCAGCGGAAATTCTCTAGTCTTTACACTACAAGTCAAGTGAATGAGTTTTGACAAATGTCCTTTTCTGCTGCGGAAACATCAGAAATGCTGACCCGTTGTTGCCCCGGAATGTGACCGCAGGGTCCTAATGAGTTTCTGATTATACAGATAGCGTAAAACACGACGGCTTAAGGACCTTTTATATGCAAAGATTATTGCTCAAAATCCGTTCAAACACTCGAAAATGAGTGATAATCGTTACATGTGTTAACGCGGGCAGTCAGGCGCTATTTCTTACATAGTAACATAGTTCGTAAGGCCCAATGAAGACAATGTCCATCTAGTCCAGCCTGTCTAGCCTCCTGTTTCGTTGATCCAGAGGAAGGCAAAAAACCCCAAGAGCAGAAGCCAATTAGCCCTTTTGGGAAAAAATTCCTTCCCGACTCCCTAATGGCAATCAGACTAATCCTTGGATCAACCCCTAATAGTTCCTACCTGCCTGTATACCCGGATTAACAATTAACCTAAGATTTATATCCTGTAATATCCTTCCTCTCCAGAAAGACATCAAGTCCCCCTTTAAACTCCTCTATTGATTTTGCCATCACCACTTCCTCAGGCAGAGAGTTCCACAGTCTTACTGCTCTTACAGTAAAGAACCCTCTTCTGTGTTGGTGATGAAACCTGCTTTCCTCTAGACGTAGCGGATGCCCTCTTGTTACCGTCGCAGTCCTGGGTATAAACAGATCCTGGCAGAGATCCTTGTATCGTCCCCTCATGGATTTATACAGAGTTATTTGGTCGCCCCTTAGCCGTACTTTTTCCGGGGTGAATAATCCCAGTTTTGGTGCCTCTCTGGGTATTCCAGTCCCTTCATTCCATGTATTAGTTTAGTTGCCCTTCTTTGAACCCCTTCAAGCACTGTGACATCTTTCCTGAGCACCGGTGACCAGAACTGTACGCAGTATTCCATGTGGGGCCTGACAAGTGCCTTATATTCACATGTCTAGTACCAATGGATGAGGCAGGAAGTATAGTCAGATGGAAGCCAGAAGTTGCAATCAGGTTGTTACATTTGCAGGAGAGGAGTAGATTTAGGAGGTGACGCTTGATCAAGGCAAAGAGCACAATAATCACAATGAGGGAGAGGCAAGGCCAGGATTTTATAGCATGTCCATTCAGGAACAGGAGCTAAGACGGACCGGATTGCAAGAAAAGGAAACAAGTCTGAGGTAATGCAATGGAGCTGTCCAAAGGGTTGAGTTACTGAGGTAATGTAATTTAGCCACTGCCTTGAGAGCAGGAGGTCCTGGGTCAAATCCTGACAGGAGCGTATCTTCACAGTGTATGGCATCTCTCACAGGAGCATATGGTCACACCGTACAGCTTCTCTTATAGCTCGTAGTGTATTGCTCTCATAGGAGCACATAGTCATGGCATACAGCCTCTCCCATAGGAGCGTATGGTCACGGCGTACGGCCTCTCTCATAGGTGCGTATGGTCACATCACACGGCCTCTCTCCCATGAGTATGGTCACGGCATATGGCCTCTCTCATAGGAGTGTATGGTAAAGGCATACGGCCTCTCTCATAGGAGCGTATGGTCACATCACACGGCCTCTCTCCCATGAGTATGGTCACGGCATATGGCCTCTCTCATAGGAGTGTATGGTAAAGGCATACGGCCTCTCTCATAGGAGCGTTTGATCATGGCGTAAGACCTCTCTTGAAGGAGGTTATGGTCACAGCATACAGCCTCTTTCATAGGATCATATGGTCATGGCGTGCAGCCTCTCATAGGATCATATGGTCATGGCGTATGGCCTCTTTCATAGGAGCGTATGGTCACGGAGTACGGCCTTTCTCATAGGAGCGTATGATCATGGCGTACGACCTCTCTTGAAGGAGGTTATGGTCACAGCGTACGGCCTCTCTCATAGTAGCGTATGGTCATGGCGTATGTCTTTGTAAAAAAAAAAAAAAGAGTAGTACAGCAAAAAAAAAACTCTCCAAGTTTGGTATTGCAGTAATCGGACAGACCCGTAGAATAAAGATATCAGGTCATTTCTGTTGTACTTTGTGCGTTGTAGAAACAAAACGCACTGAAAGATGGCGGAATGTCGGATTTTTTTTCATTTTACTCCACTTAGAATTTTTAAAAAGTTTTGTAGTACATTATATGGTACATTAAATAGCACCATTAAAAACTGCAAAAAACAAGCCCTCATACAGGGATGTAGATGGATAAATAAAGGAGTTACGATTTTTTTAAAGGGGGGAGGAAAAAACAAAAATGGAAAAAAAAGGGGGGGGGGTTAAACACCTACATTTTCCTCCAGGAGTTGTTTGCTCAACTGGGTGTGTGTTTAGGTGATTGTTATTGCTGAGCAAACATCTGGCCAACACATTCCATTGTTCTCCTCAAGGCTGAGCAAACATTATACTCATTAATATGCAAAGCAAAAGAAAGCCAGTGCTGGAAAGACTGAAGGAACTGCATTCAAACTGAACGAAATTCCAGTGGTCAAATGATGATTCTTATGCCAGCCTAAAATCCTTGGCTAACAACAAGTCAATTAACAAATAATGCAGGGGAAATCATAGAAGATAATGGTGGGAAGGCAAATCTATTAAATAGTTTCTTTTCAAGCGTATTCACAAACGAAAAGGAAATACCACACGAGATGCAGGGGAATAAAATAAACCCCTCGCAAAATATGTCATACCTAACGCAAGAGGAAGTGTGGAACCGGTTAAAGAAGATTAAAATCGATAGGCCCAGATGGAATACACCCAAGGGTACTAAGGGAACTAAGTGATGTGATAGCTAGGCCGCTATACCAAATATTTCTAGACACTATCAAGACCGGTGTTGTACCATTGGATTGGCGCATTGCCAACGTGGTTCCAATTTACAAAATGTGGACCAAAAGTGAGCCTGGTAACTACAGCCCGGTAAGTCTCACTTCAGTAACGGGAAAAAATTTTGAGGGGATTCTGAGAGACGCCACCGATGAGCACCTCAAGGAGATTAAGGGAATAACTCCTCACCAGCATGGATTCATGAGGGGTCGCTCATGTCAGACAAATCTGATCAGTTTCTACGATGAAGTAAGCTCTAAGCTGGACCGGGGAGAATCTATGGATCTCGTATATCTGGACTTCTCTAAAGCCTTTGACACCGTGCCGCATAATAGGCTAATATACAAAATGAGAAGCTCGGATTGGGTGAAAACGTGTGTAATTGGGTTAAAAATTGGCTCAATGATAGAAAGCAGAGGGTGGTAATAAATGGTTCATACTCTGATTGGGCCACAGTCAGTAGTGGGGGGCCACAGGGTTCAGTACTGGGCCCTATTCTGTACAATATATGTACTAACGACCTGATAGAGGGGCTGCACAGCAAAATATCAATATTTTCAGATGACACAAAACTATACAATATAATCAATGCAACGGAGGACAATGTGCGGCTACAAACGGACCGAGATAAGCTGGGGGCTTGGGGAGAAAAATGGCAAATAAAGTTCAATGTTGATAAATATAAGGTTATGCACATGGGCAGCAAAAATTGATGTTACCAATATACACTAAATGGGGTACCGCTAGGGAAAAGTGATATGGAAAAAGACCTGGGGGTACTAGTGGGCTGTAGACTAAACTGGAGTAACCAATGCCAGTCAGCTGCTGCAAAGGCAAATAAAGTCTTAGGGTGCATTAAAAGAGGTATAGGGGCAAAAGACGAGAACTCTATCCCCCCACTATATAAGGGACTTGTCAGGCCCCACATGGAATACTGCATACAGTTCTGGTCACCGGCGCTCAGGAAAGATGTTACAGTGCTGGAGGGGTTCAAAGAAGAGCGACTAAACTAATACATGGAATGAGAGGACTGGAATACCCAGAGAGGCACCAAAACTGGGATTATTCACCCCGGAAAAAGGACGGCTAAGGGGCGACCAAATAACTATGTATAAATACATGAGGGGACAATACAAGGATCTCTGCCAGGATCTGTTTATACCCAGGACTGCGACGGTAACAAGAGGGCATCCACTACGTCTAGAGGAAAGCAGGCTTCATCACCAACACAGGAGGGGGTTCTTTACTGTAAGAGCAGTAAGACTGTGGAACTCTCTGCCTGAGGACGTGGTGATGGCAAAATTAATAGAGGAGTTTAAAGGGGGACTTGATGTCTTTCTGGAGGGGAAGGATATTACAGGATATAAATCTTAGGTTATTTGTTAATCCGGGTATACAGGCAGGTAGGAACTATTAGGGGTTGATCCAGGGAACAGTCTGATTGCCATTAGGGAGTCGGGAAGGAATTTTTTCCCAAAAGGGCTAATTGGCTTCTGCTCTTGGGGTTTTTTGCCTTCCTCTGGATCAACGAAACAGGAGGCTAGACAGGCTGGACTAGATGGACATTGTCTTCATTGGGCCTTACGAACTATGTTACTATGTAAGAAATAGCGCCTGACTGCCCGCGTTAACACATGTAACGATTATCACTCATTTTCGAGTGTTTGAACGGATTTTGAGCAATAATCTTTGCATATAAAAGGTCCTTAAGCCGTCGTGTTTTACGCTATCTGTATAATCAGGTTGGGGAGGGCATGAAACGTGGGCAGATCCTCCATGGGGCAACCTATCCAGACCTTCACCTGGTGTCATTAGGCCTTGCAGTCACTCTGCTGCTGGATCGCTGCCTCATTACGTCACCTGTGTCCTCAGGCTCCGGCTTGCACCATCCTGCAGAAGAGGCTACTCCATACAAACCTCATACAAATCTGCTGTACACAAAGGGCGGATGTCACCAAGGCCTTAACTGAACTGTGCTGTGGAGTACCAGTTCTCAGGACTGTTCACTTATGACACAGCATGTAAGAAGGACCTACAGGTTAGGCCATCATTAGCAGAGCACCGCTCTCCTGTCTTGTTCTCTCTACAGGTCAGGTAGCCATTAAAGTGAATAGGAACTTTGCCTGGAATACCAAGCCTGGCCACTGTAGAGAGAACGGAGCTGTTCTATTCTCAGTGGTGCACCGTTAAGTATGCCTTCACACACACAGGATCCGATGCGGAATTTCAGCGGAAATTCTCTAGTCTTTACACTACAAGTCAAGTGAATGAGTTTTGACAAATGTCCTTTTCTGCTGCGGAAACATCAGAAATGCTGACCCGTTGTTGCCCCGGAATGTGACCGCAGGGTCCCAATGAGTTTCTATGGCACATGAGGGCCATATATGTTTAGCCTCTGGGTCTGCCAGCTACAGTGGCCTGTGAGACTCGGTTTCTGGCTGACCTCATAGGCTTTCTAATGCACTATAACACTGAGGTATAGCGATGTATTAGGAGAATGATAACAGGAGCCGATAATCAAGTCCCTCCATGGGACAAAAAATAAAAATCTAAAAAAAGTAAAAACAAATACGTCAGCCCCCCGCCCCCAAACTACTATGTAGAAAAAAAAACGTGTTAACGCTGCGTTCATAACGATTCGTAAAGAAGAAGGTTAGTACATCATTTAACCCTCACAGTGCATGGAATAAAAGGAAAGTACAAAAAACGTGGCAGTTCGTTTTGTCTAACTCGCCTTACAAAAAATGGAATAGAAGGTGGCCTGGCAGGAAGCGGGAACAGCCGCACTCATCAGCTCTCCTCCACAGGGGATCCTTTGGAGCCCAGACGGCCCTCAGAGGCTCAAAAACACCTCGGGCAGCCTCCCCGGACCAAGAGGAACAGTCTGAGCCCTCTCGCGGGTCTGTAGGAGCCGGATCAAAGGGCGGCCTATCTCAGCAGCGGCAGCCGCGGCATGGAGTTCCGGGGCCCGCCGGCCGGAAGTTCAGTGGGAGACGTGGCGGAGGTAACTACAACGGGAGCGAAGAGACCCGCGGTCCAGCGGGAGAAGAGCGGGTGCCACTGCCTCGAGGAGCAGTGAAGAGACGCCGAGTTGAGGGAGGTGAGAGTGGGCTCCAGAGAAGCTGCGGGGGGCGGCAGGGGAGCTGCAGCAAAGTACAGCAAGAAGGCCCATAACACCAGGGCCTGAGGGAACGAAGCTCCACAGGGCCACAGCACTCTCCCCCACCCCACACCCCCAAGCAGGATAAAAATAAAGTCTGCACAGGGGGCCTCCAGACACCAGAGGCACCCCTGAAAGGGCTGAATACGGCACTGAGCCCTGAAAGAACTTGGGGAGGAAGGCAAAAGCCCCTTCCCTGGACCCTGCAGCCAGGACGTTATAAAAGTTAAAGGGGTTGTCCCGCGCCGAAACGGGTTTTTTTTTTTTTTTAACCCCCCCCCCGTTCGGCGCGAGACAACCCCGATGCAGGGGTTAAAAAAACAAACCGGGTAGTACTTACCCGAATCCCGGCGGTCCGGCGTCTTCATACTCACCTGCTGAAGATGGCCGCCGGGATCCTCTCTCTCTGTGGACCGCAGGGCTTCTGTGCGGTCCATTGCCGATTCCAGCCTCCTGATTGGCTGGAATCGGCACGTGACGGGGCGGAGCTACACGGAGCCGGCATTCTGCACGAGCGGCCCCATTGAAGACAGCAGAAGACCCGGACTGCGCAAGCGCGGCTAATTTGGCCATTAGAGGCCGAAAATTAGTCGGCACCATGGAGACGAGGACGTCAGCAACGGAGCAGGTAAGTATAAAACTTTTGATAACTTCTGTATGGCTCATAATTAATGCACAATGTACATTACAAAGTGCATTAATATGGCCATACAGAAGTGTATAGACCCACTTGCTGCCGCGGGACAACCCCTTTAAGCCACCAAAACTCTGGCTATATCCTCACTGCCAATAGAACAAATTAAGATACAGAAGCAGGCTGCTTGTTCTGTGGAGGCGCACCAAAAGTTCTGGACTGTAAATCTATTTCAGAAGCAAGCGACAGTCCCCAATCCGGATGTACTGAACTCTGCTCCCACCTGCGGACCCTCTCACAAACCACAGCTTTTCATTTTTTCGGCTAATAGATATAACAAAAAGCAAACTGCGCTGATCAGGGTGTTTATGCAGTATGGGATGATCGGAGAATGCATCCTTAGCTCCTTCCGGAGTCACGCATCATGTCATGCAATAACAACCTATTCCATCACTCCAGCACCCTTTGGCGATCTTTCTAAATCTTTACATAACAATGGTAAAAACCAAAGGTAACACGCCGCAGCTTCATCAGACCCCCTCAAGAGCTACTCTACCCAGCATGTTTGCTTCACAATCTCAAACCGACCCTCCCTCCCCGGCGAATACCCAAGCTTCATCGGCAGCCGGGGCGACCCCACCAAGAGTGCAAGAAGAACTAAATCTAGAATCTAGCAACGCCCTACTCGACCAGATGAAAATAATCTTTAAAACCGAACTCTCTGCAGCCGTTAAGGAATTTTCCGAGCAAATCCAAGACTTAGGCCAGAGGACGGACGAGCTGGAAAAAAACAAAACAATGACTATCGAGGCAGACCGCCAACATGTAGCTGGGCTTGAGGCCAAAATAGAGTTACTGGAATCCAAATACGAAGAGAACAGGTCTCATCGCTCCAATATCCGCATCAGAGGCCTGCCCAAATCCATTACAGCCCTAAAGGAAACGGCAATCAACCTATTTTCAGCTATTCTCCCGCAGATTGACCAAACGTCCTTCAGAATCGACAGAATACATAGGGCCCTTGCTCGCCCACCCAGCCTGGATCTCCCAAGAGACATGGTCATTAAACTACATTATTACGAGGTCAGAGACCAATTATTACTAGCTGCCAGAAATCTAACCTCATTAGACTGCCCACCTCAGTTCAGCTGTACGCAGATGTGGCCCCATCAACCCTGGCCAAACAAAGAACCTTCTGACCGGTCACACAGGCTCTAAGAACAGCCAATATAAGATATAAATGGGGGTACCCATTCGCTCTCCATTTCCAGCACCTCGGGAGGTCCTACACTGCCAAGTCTATAGAGGAGGCATATGGGGCCCTAGAGAGGGCACAAATTCCTGTCGAGAGACCAGGGGAGAGTGGCCCCTCGAGCACTCGCCCAGGAGGACATGAAGCCGGCCTCGTCCTCCAAGGACGACAAGGTCCCTACCTCAAGAGTCCAATGCGGGCCTGTCCAACAACTTATAAAAGGAAAGAAAAGACTGATATAAAGACTCACTCTTCATCAAATTAGTGGAAGTTTGTAAGCGTCAACAGGGGAGGGGGTACAGGCGTCACAGGGCCTCCACTGCCTGGTCAGCAAACTGTCCCTGATACTAAGCTGGCAGTGGAGAAGTTTAAAAAAATAAGGTCTTAAGTGTGAAGTTCGGTTGACACTTATATTAAGGTTGTAAAACTAAATAAGCTTTGTGATAAGAGATGCGGTCTGGGAAGGACGGATGACTATCCTGATTGTTCAAAGATGGGCGGCTCACCTATTTGGGGAGATGTCTGCAATCTTGACGAATTTGGTCCTAGGACCATTTCTGGTTTATCTTATGTTCTATACATGATGTTCCCCCACGGAGGAGCATCAGTTGTTTGCATGACTGTTTGTTTTGTCTGTTTTTCAAGTATTCTAGGTCTTCAGTTTTACAAGGAGTATGGTAGACAAACTAGTCCTACTAAGGGCGCCCACCCACTGGCGTTTGCGATTTTCGTGCGTGAAAAACGCAGCGTTTTCGCAGAGTTTTTTGCCGCGTTTTCGCGGCGTTTTCGCGGCTTTTCCATTAATTTCCATTGACTTTCATGGGTGCATTAGGAGAAAAATAAGGACACATATGCAACTGACAGTTCCTATGTTAAAAAACGCAACGCAACGCAAAAAAAAAACGCCAGTGGACAGGAGTACATTCAATTCTAATTGCTCTTGAGAAAAAACGCAAAACGCAAAGAAAAAAAAATCGCCAGTGGGTGGGCGCCCTAACTGGGGGGTTCGGGGAGAGAGAGGTAGAGCGTTACACTCAGGACCTCCAATGGTATGTATCTCCCACAATGTACGGGGATTCAATTCTCCTAACAAAAGAAAGATGGCTCTCCTTAAAACATAAACCTGATGTGGTCTGTATACAGGAGACCCACTTTTCCCACACCTCTATCCCCAAATACTTTCACCATCACTACTCCAGATATTATACAGCAACTGCATCAAAAAACATTGAGGGGTCCTTACCCTACTTCATAATTCTTTCCCCTTTCAAGTTGAAGAGACGGATATAGACCACGAAGGAAGATTCTGTATTCTGCTAGGCAAATTATACACCCAACCGATGGCCATAGTTAACATATACGGCCCTTCAGAGAATCCCCTTCCCACCACACAGGTACTTTACCGGAAGCTCCTTAAACTCTCACAATATAAAATTATATGGGCTGGCGATTTCATTTTCTCTTTCTCGGTAACCCTAGATAGGTCAAATAGAAATCCAGACAGATTCTCAGCTCTTCAGAAGAGGGATTGGGGATACAAACTATCCCTACTGGCGATGGCGGATAGCTGGAGGGAGTTACACGGCAACAAGAGAGGGTATACTTTCTTTTCTCCAGCCAATGAGGTATATTCCAGACTGGATTATATACTGATGTCCACATCCCTTCTACACGCACTAGTAACATCTAGACATTACCCATGTCCATGGTCAGACCACAACTTAGTTCTCGCGGTGGTCTACTGGGACGAGATCCCCAAGACTAGTTTAAAATAGAGACTGAATGAGGCCCTTATCAAAGATCCCAATATTTCAGGACAAATTTATAATTAGATTTCAGACTTTTTTACTCTGAACGCTACCCAGGAATAGCATCCACAGCACCGCGCCGCACTACACTGTATCCCTCATCCACAGCACCGCGCCGCACTACATTATATCCCTCACCCAAAGCACCGCGCCGCCCTACATTGTATACCTCATCCACAGCACCGCGACGCCCTACATTGTATCCCTCATCCACAGCACCGCACCGCCCTACATTGTATCCCTCATCCACAGCACCGACCGCCCTACATTGTATCCCTCATCCACAGCACCGCGACGCCCTACATTGTATCCCTCATCCACAGCACCGACCGCCCTACATTGTATCCCTCATCCACAGCACCGCGACGCCCTACATTGTATCCCTCATCCACAGCACCGCACCGCCCTACATTGTATCCCTCATCCACAGCACCGACCGCCCTACATTGTATCCCTCATCCACAGCACCGACCGCCCTACATTGTATCCCTCATCCACAGCACCGCGATGCCCTACATTGTATCCCTCATCCACAGCACCGCACCGCCCTACATTGTATCCCTCATCCACAGCACCGACCGCCCTACATTGTATCCCTCATCCACAGCACCGACCGCCCTACATTGTATCCCTCATCCACAGCACCGACCGCCCTACATTGTATCCCTCATCCACAGCACCGCGACGCCCTACATTGTATCCCTCATCCACAGCACCGCACCGCCCTACATTGTATCCCTCATCCACAGCACCGACCGCCCTACATTGTATCCCTCATCCACAGCACCGACCGCCCTACATTGTATCCCTCATCCACAGCACCGCGACGCCCTACATTGTATCCCTCATCCACAGCACCGCGCCGCACTACATTGTATACCTCATCCACAGCACCGCGCCGCCCTACATGGTATCTCTCATCCACAGCACCGCGCCGCCCTACATTGTATCCCTCACCCACAGCACCGCACCGCCCTACATTGTATCCCTCATCCACAGCACCGACCGCCCTACATTGTATCCCTCATCCACAGCACCGACCGCCCTACATTGTATCCCTCATCCACAGCACCGACCGCCCTACATTGTATCCCTCATCCACAGCACCGCGACGCCCTACATTGTATCCCTCACCCACAGCACCGCGCCGCCCTACATTGTATCCCTCACCCACAGCACCGCCCCGCCCTACATTGTATCCCTCATCCACAGCATCGCCCTACATTGTATCCCTCATCCACAGCACCGCGCCGCCCTACATAGTATCCCTCATCCACAGCACCGCCCCGCCCTACATTGTATCCCGTATCTACAGCACCGCGATGCCCTACATTGTAGCCCTCATCCACAGCACCGCGACGCCCTACATTGCATCCCTCATCCACAGCACAGCGCCGCACTACATTGTATCCCTCATCCACAGCACCGCGCCGCACTACATTGTATCCCTCATCCACAGCACCGCGCCGCCCTACATTGTATCCCTCATCCACAGCACCGCGACGCCCTACATTGTATCCCTCATCCACAGCACCGCACCGCCCTACATTGTATCCCTCATCCACAGCACCGACCGCCCTACATTGTTTCCCTCATCCACAGCACCGACCGCCCTACATTGTATCCCTCATCCACAGCACCGCGACGCCCTACATTGTATCCCTCATCCACAGCACCGACCGCCCTACATTGTATCCCTCATCCACAGCACCGCGACGCCCTACATTGAATCCCTCATCCACAGCACCGCGACGTCCTACATTGTATCCCTCATCCACAGCACCGCGCCGCCCTACATTGTATCCCTCATCCACAGCACCGCACCGCCCTACATTGTATCCCTCATCCTCAGCACCGACCGCCCTACATTGTATCCCTCATCCACGGCACCGCGACGCCCTACATTGTATCCCTCATCCACAGCACCGACCGCCCTACATTGTATCCCTCATCCACAGCACCGACCGCCCTACATTGTATCCCTCATCCACAGCACCGCGACGCCCTACATTGTATCCCTCATCCACAGCACCGCGCCGCACTACATTGTATACCTCATCCACAGCACCGCGCCGCCCTACATGGTATCTCTCATCCACAGCACTGCGCCGCCCTACATTGTATACCTCATACACAGCACCGCGACGCCCTACATTGTATCCCTCACCCACAGCACCGCGCCGCCCTACATTGTATCCCTCACCCACAGCACCGCACCGCCCTACATTGTATCCCTCATCCACAGCACCGACCGCCCTACATTGTATCCCTCATCCACAGCACCGACCGCCCTACATTGTATCCCTCATCCACAGCACCGCGACGCCCTACATTGTATCCCTCATCC
The DNA here is from genome assembly GCF_035609145.1 of Eleutherodactylus coqui. Lineage (NCBI taxonomy): Eukaryota > Metazoa > Chordata > Amphibia > Anura > Eleutherodactylidae > Eleutherodactylus > Eleutherodactylus coqui. The sequence continues at coordinate 316,282,958 of NC_089839.1, forward strand.
ACAGCACCGCACCGCCCTACATTGTATCCCTCATCCACAGCACCGACCGCCCTACATTGTATCCCTCATCCACAGCACCGACCGCCCTACATTGTATCCCTCATCCACAGCACCGCGACGCCCTACATTGTATCCCTCATCCACAGCACCGCGCTGCACTACATTGTATACCTCATCCACAGCACCGCGCCGCCCTACATTGTATCTCTCATCCACAGCACTGCGCCGCCCTACATTGTATACCTCATACACAGCACCGCGACGCCCTACATTGTATCCCTCACCCACAGCACCGCGCCGCCCTACATTGTATCCCTCATCCACAGCACCGCCCCGCCCTACATTGTTTCCCTCATCCACAGCATCGCCCTACATTGTATCCCTCATCCACAGCACCGCGCCGCCCTACATTGTATCCCTCATCCACAGCACCGCCCCGCCCTACATTGTATCCCTTATCTACAGCACCGCGACGCCCTACATTGTAGCCCTCATCCACAGCACCGCGACGCCCTACATTGTATCCCTCATCCACAGCACCGCGCCGCCCTACATTGTATCCCTCATCCACAGCACCGTGCCAACCTACATTGTATCCTCATCCACAGCGCCGCCGTACATTGCATCCCTCATCCACAGCACCGCGCCGCCCTACATTGTATATCTCATCCACAGCACCGCGACGCCCTACATTGTATCCCTCATCCACAGCACCGCGCCGCACTACATTGTATCCCTCATCCACAGCACCGTGCCAACCTACATTGTATCCTCATCCACAGCGCCGCCGTACATTGTATCCCTCATCCACAGCACCGCGCCGCCCTACATTGTATCCCTCATCCACAGCATCGCCCTACATTGTATCCCTCATCCACAGAACCGCCCTACATTGTATCCCTCTTCCACTGCACCGCCCAACATTGTATCCCTCACCCACAGCACTTAGCCGCCCTACATTGTATCCCTCATCCACAGCACCGCACCGCACTACACTGTATCCCTCATCCACATCACCACGCCGCCCTACATTGTATCCCTCATCCACAGCACCGCGCCACACTATACTGTATCCCTCATCCACAGCACGGCCCCGCCCTACATTGTATCCCTCATCCACAGCACTGCGCCGCCCTACATTGTATACCTCATCCACAGCACCGCGACGCCCTACATTGTATCCCTCACCCACAGCACCGCGCCGCCCTACATTGTATCCCTCACCCACAGCACCGCCCCGCCCTACATTGTATCCCTCATCCACAGCATCGCCCTACATTGTATCCCTCATCCACAGCACCGCGCCGCCCTACATTGTATCCCTCATCCACAGCACCGAACGCCCTACATTGTATCCCTCATCCACAGCACCGCGACGCCCTACATTGTATCCCTCATCCACAGCACCGCGCCGCACTACATTGTATACCTCATCCACAGCACCGCGCCGCCCTACATGGTATCTCTCATCCACAGCACTGCGCCGCCCTACATTGTATACCTCATCCACAGCACCGCGACGCCCTACATTGTATCCCTCACCCACAGCACCGCGCCGCCCTACATTGTATCCCTCACCCACAGCACCGCGCCGCCCTACATTGTATCCCTCACCCACAGCACCGCACCGCCCTACATTGTATCCCTCATCCACAGCACCGACCGCCCTACATTGTATCCCTCATCCACAGCACCGACCGCCCTACATTGTATCCCTCATCCACAGCACCGCGACGCCCTACATTGTATCCCTCATCCACAGCACCGCACCGCCCTACATTGTATCCCTCATCCACAGCACCGACCGCCCTACATTGTATCCCTCATCCACAGCACCGACCGCCCTACATTGTATCCCTCATCCACAGCACCGCGACGCCCTACATTGTATCCCTCACCCACAGCACCGCGCCGCACTACATTGTATACCTCATCCACAGTACCGCGCCGCCCTACATTGTATCTCTCATCCACAGCACTGCGCCGCCCTACATTGTATACCTCATACACAGCACCGCGACGCCCTACATTGTATCCCTCACCCACAGCACCGCGCCGCCCTACATTGTATCCCTCACCCACAGCACCGCCCCGCCCTACATTGTATCCCTCATCCACAGCATCGCCCTACATTGTATCCCTCATCCACAGCACCGCGCCGCCCTACATTGTATCCCTCATCCACAGCACCGCCCCGCCCTACATTGTATCCCTTATCTACAGCACCGCGACGCCCTACATTGTAGCCCTCATCCACAGCACCGCGACGCCCTACATTGCATCCCTCATCCACAGCACAGCGCCGCACTACATTGTATCCCTCATCCACAGCACCGCGCCGCACTACATTGTATCCCTCATCCACAGCACCGCGCCGCCCTACATTGTATCCCTCATCCACAGCACCGCGACGCCCTACATTGTATCCCTCATCCACAGCACCGCACCGCCCTACATTGTATCCCTCATCCACAGCACCGACCGCCCTACATTGTTTCCCTCATCCACAGCACCGACCGCCCTACATTGTATCCCTCATCCACAGCACCGCGACGCCCTACATTGTATCCCTCATCCACAGCACCGACCGCCCTACATTGTATCCCTCATCCACAGCACCGCGACGCCCTACATTGAATCCCTCATCCACAGCACCGCGACGTCCTACATTGTATCCCTCATCCACAGCACCGCGCCGCCCTACATTGTATCCCTCATCCACAGCACCGCACCGCCCTACATTGTATCCCTCATCCTCAGCACCGACCGCCCTACATTGTATCCCTCATCCACGGCACCGCGACGCCCTACATTGTATCCCTCATCCACAGCACCGACCGCCCTACATTGTATCCCTCATCCACAGCACCGACCGCCCTACATTGTATCCCTCATCCACAGCACCGCGACGCCCTACATTGTATCCCTCATCCACAGCACCGCGCCGCACTACATTGTATACCTCATCCACAGCACCGCGCCGCCCTACATGGTATCTCTCATCCACAGCACTGCGCCGCCCTACATTGTATACCTCATACACAGCACCGCGACGCCCTACATTGTATCCCTCACCCACAGCACCGCGCCGCCCTACATTGTATCCCTCACCCACAGCACCGCACCGCCCTACATTGTATCCCTCATCCACAGCACCGACCGCCCTACATTGTATCCCTCATCCACAGCACCGACCGCCCTACATTGTATCCCTCATCCACAGCACCGCGACGCCCTACATTGTATCCCTCATCCACAGCACCGCACCGCCCTACATTGTATCCCTCATCCACAGCACCGACCGCCCTACATTGTATCCCTCATCCACAGCACCGACCGCCCTACATTGTATCCCTCATCCACAGCACCGCGACGCCCTACATTGTATCCCTCATCCACAGCACCGCGCTGCACTACATTGTATACCTCATCCACAGCACCGCGCCGCCCTACATTGTATCTCTCATCCACAGCACTGCGCCGCCCTACATTGTATACCTCATACACAGCACCGCGACGCCCTACATTGTATCCCTCACCCACAGCACCGCGCCGCCCTACATTGTATCCCTCATCCACAGCACCGCCCCGCCCTACATTGTTTCCCTCATCCACAGCATCGCCCTACATTGTATCCCTCATCCACAGCACCGCGCCGCCCTACATTGTATCCCTCATCCACAGCACCGCCCCGCCCTACATTGTATCCCTTATCTACAGCACCGCGACGCCCTACATTGTAGCCCTCATCCACAGCACCGCGACGCCCTACATTGTATCCCTCATCCACAGCACCGCGCCGCCCTACATTGTATCCCTCATCCACAGCACCGTGCCAACCTACATTGTATCCTCATCCACAGCGCCGCCGTACATTGCATCCCTCATCCACAGCACCGCGCCGCCCTACATTGTATATCTCATCCACAGCACCGCGACGCCCTACATTGTATCCCTCATCCACAGCACCGCGCCGCACTACATTGTATCCCTCATCCACAGCACCGTGCCAACCTACATTGTATCCTCATCCACAGCGCCGCCGTACATTGTATCCCTCATCCACAGCACCGCGCCGCCCTACATTGTATCCCTCATCCACAGCATCGCCCTACATTGTATCCCTCATCCACAGAACCGCCCTACATTGTATCCCTCTTCCACTGCACCGCCCAACATTGTATCCCTCACCCACAGCACTTAGCCGCCCTACATTGTATCCCTCATCCACAGCACCGCACCGCACTACACTGTATCCCTCATCCACATCACCACGCCGCCCTACATTGTATCCCTCATCCACAGCACCGCGCCACACTATACTGTATCCCTCATCCACAGCACGGCCCCGCCCTACATTGTATCCCTCATCCACAGCACTGCGCCGCCCTACATTGTATACCTCATCCACAGCACCGCGACGCCCTACATTGTATCCCTCACCCACAGCACCGCGCCGCCCTACATTGTATCCCTCACCCACAGCACCGCCCCGCCCTACATTGTATCCCTCATCCACAGCATCGCCCTACATTGTATCCCTCATCCACAGCACCGCGCCGCCCTACATTGTATCCCTCATCCACAGCACCGAACGCCCTACATTGTATCCCTCATCCACAGCACCGCGACGCCCTACATTGTATCCCTCATCCACAGCACCGCGCCGCACTACATTGTATACCTCATCCACAGCACCGCGCCGCCCTACATGGTATCTCTCATCCACAGCACTGCGCCGCCCTACATTGTATACCTCATCCACAGCACCGCGACGCCCTACATTGTATCCCTCACCCACAGCACCGCGCCGCCCTACATTGTATCCCTCACCCACAGCACCGCGCCGCCCTACATTGTATCCCTCACCCACAGCACCGCACCGCCCTACATTGTATCCCTCATCCACAGCACCGACCGCCCTACATTGTATCCCTCATCCACAGCACCGACCGCCCTACATTGTATCCCTCATCCACAGCACCGCGACGCCCTACATTGTATCCCTCATCCACAGCACCGCACCGCCCTACATTGTATCCCTCATCCACAGCACCGACCGCCCTACATTGTATCCCTCATCCACAGCACCGACCGCCCTACATTGTATCCCTCATCCACAGCACCGCGACGCCCTACATTGTATCCCTCACCCACAGCACCGCGCCGCACTACATTGTATACCTCATCCACAGTACCGCGCCGCCCTACATTGTATCTCTCATCCACAGCACTGCGCCGCCCTACATTGTATACCTCATACACAGCACCGCGACGCCCTACATTGTATCCCTCACCCACAGCACCGCGCCGCCCTACATTGTATCCCTCACCCACAGCACCGCCCCGCCCTACATTGTATCCCTCATCCACAGCATCGCCCTACATTGTATCCCTCATCCACAGCACCGCGCCGCCCTACATTGTATCCCTCATCCACAGCACCGCCCCGCCCTACATTGTATCCCTTATCTACAGCACCGCGACGCCCTACATTGTAGCCCTCATCCACAGCACCGCGACGCCCTACATTGCATCCCTCATCCACAGCACAGCGCCGCACTACATTGTATCCCTCATCCACAGCACCGCGCCGCACTACATTGTATCCCTCATCCACAGCACCGCGCCGCCCTACATTGTATCCCTCATCCACAGCACCGCGACGCCCTACATTGTATCCCTCATCCACAGCACCGCGACGTCCTACATTGTATCCCTCATCCACAGCACCGCGCCGCCCTACATTGTATCCCTCATCCACAGCACCGCACCGCCCTACATTGTATCCCTCATCCACAGCACCGACCGCCCTACATTGTTTCCCTCATCCACAGCACCGACCGCCCTACATTGTATCCCTCATCCACAGCACCGCGACGCCCTACATTGTATCCCTCATCCACAGCACCGACCGCCCTACATTGTATCCCTCATCCACAGCACCGCGACGCCCTACATTGTATCACTCATCCACAGCACCGCGACGTCCTACATTGTATCCCTCATCCACAGCACCGCGCCGCCCTACATTGTATCCCTCATCCACAGCACCGCACCGCCCTACATTGTATCCCTCATCCACAGCACCGACCGCCCTACATTGTATCCCTCATCCACAGCACCGCGACGCCCTACATTGTATCCCTCATCCACAGCACCGACCGCCCTACATTGTATCCCTCATCCACAGCACCGACCGCCCTACATTGTATCCCTCATCCACAGCACCGCGACGCCCTACATTGTATCCCTCATCCACAGCACCGCGCCGCACTACATTGTATACCTCATCCACAGCACCGCGCCGCCCTAGATGGTATCTCTCATCCACAGCACTGCGCCGCCCTACATTGTATACCTCATACACAGCACCGCGACGCCCTACATTGTATCCCTCATCCGCAGCACCGACCGCCCTACATTGTATCCCTCATCCACAGCACCGACCGCCCTACATTGTATCCCTCATCCACAGCACCGCGACGCCCTACATTGTATCCCTCATCCACAGCACCGCACCGCCCTACATTGTATCCCTCATCCACAGCACCGACCGCCCTACATTGTATCCCTCATCCACAGCACCGACCGCCCTACATTGTATCCCTCATCCACAGCACCGCGACGCCCTACATTGTATCCCTCATCCACAGCACCGCGCCGCACTACATTGTATACCTCATCCACAGCACCGCGCCGCCCTACATTGTATCTCTCATCCACAGCACTGCGCCGCCCTACATTGTATACCTCATACACAGCACCGCGACGCCCTACATTGTATCCCTCACCCACAGCACCGCGCCGCCCTACATTGTATCCCTCACCCACAGCACCGCCCCGCCCTACATTGTATCCCTCATCCACAGCATCGCCCTACATTGTATCCCTCATCCACAGCACCGCGCCGCCCTACATTGTATCCCTCATCCACAGCACCGCCCCGCCCTACATTGTATCCCTTATCTACAGCACCGCGACGCCCTACATTGTAGCCCTCATCCACAGCACCGCGACGCCCTACATTGTATCCCTCATCCACAGCACCGCGCCGCCCTACATTGTATCCCTCATCCACAGCACCGTGCCAACCTACATTGTATTCTCATCCACAGCGCCGCCGTACATTGCATCCCTCATCCACAGCACCGCGCCGCCCTACATTGTATATCTCATCCACAGCACCACGACGCCCTACATTGTATCCCTCATCCACAGCACCGCGCCGCACTACATTGTATCCCTCATCCACAGCACCGTGCCAACCTACATTGTATCCTCATCCACAGCGCCGCCGTACATTGTATCCCTCATCCACAGCACCGCGCCGCCCTACATTGTATCCCTCATCCACAGCATCGCCCTACATTGTATCCCTCATCCACAGAACCGCCCTACATTGTATCCCTCTTCCACTGCACCGCGCCGCACTACACTGTATCCCTCATCCACATCACCACGCCGCCCTACATTGTATCCCTCATCCACAGCACCGCGCCACACTATACTGTATCCCTCATCCACAGCACGGCCCCGCCCTACATTGTATCCCTCATCCACAGCACTGCGCCGCCCTACATTGTATACCTCATCCACAGCACCGCGACGCCCTACATTGTATCCCTCATCCACAGCACTGCGCCTCCCTACATTGTATACCTCATCCACAGCACCGCCCTACATTGTATCCCTCATCCACAGAACCGCGCCACCCTACATTGTATTCCTCTTCCACTGCACCGCCTTATATTGTATCCCTCTTCCACTGCACCGCCCTACATTGTATCCCTCATCCACAGCACCGACCGCCCTACATTGTATCCCTCATCCACAGCACCGAACGCCCTACATTGTATCCCTCATCCACAGCACCGCGACGCCCTACATTGTATCCCTCATCCACAGCACCGCGCCGCACTACATTGTATACCTCATCCACAGCACCGCGCCGCCCTACATGTTATCTCTCATCCACAGCACTGCGCCGCACTACATTGTATACCTCATACACAGCACCGCGACGCCCTACATTGTATCCCTCACCCACAGCACCGCGCCGCCCTACATTGTATCCCTCACCCACAGCACCGCGCCGCCCTACATTGTATCCCTCACCCACAGCACCGCACCGCCCTACATTGTATCCCTCATCCACAGCACCGACCGCCCTACATTGTATCCCTCATCCACAGCACCGACCGCCCTACATTGTATCCCTCATCCACAGCACCGCGACGCCCTACATTGTATCCCTCATCCACAGCACCGCACCGCCCTACATTGTATCCCTCATCCACAGCACCGACCGCCCTACATTGTATCCCTCATCCACAGCACCGACCGCCCTACATTGTATCCCTCATCCACAGCACCGGGACGCCCTACATTGTATCCCTCATCCACAGCACCGCGCCGCACTACATTGTATACCTCATCCACAGCACCGCGCCGCCCTACATTGTATCTCTCATCCACAGCACTGCGCCGCCCTACATTGTATACCTCATACACAGCACCGCGACGCCCTACATTGTATCCCTCACCCACAGCACCGCGCCGCCCTACATTGTATCCCTCACCCACAGCACCGCCCCGCCCTACATTGTATCCCTCATCCACAGCATCGCCCTACATTGTATCCCTCATCCACAGCACCGCGCCGCCCTACATTGTATCCCTCATCCACAGCACCGCCCCGCCCTACATTGTATCCCTTATCTACAGCACCGCGACGCCCTACATTGTAGCCCTCATCCACAGCACCGCGACGCCCTACATTGCATCCCTCATCCACAGCACAGCGCCGCACTACATTGTATCCCTCATCCACAGCACCGCGCCGCACTACATTGTATCCCTCATCCACAGCACCGCGCCGCCCTACATTGTATCCCTCATCCACAGCACCGCGACGCCCTACATTGTATCCCTCATCCACAGCACCGCGACGTCCTACATTGTATCCCTCAATCACAGCACCGCGCCGCCCTACATTGTATCCCTCATCCACAGCACCGCACCGCCCTACATTGTATCCCTCATCCACAGCACCGACTGCCCTACATTGTTTCCCTCATCCACAGCACCGACCGCCCTACATTGTATCCCTCATCCACAGCACCGCGACGCCCTACATTGTATCCCTCATCCACAGCACCGACCGCCCTACATTGTATCCCTCATCCACAGCACCGACCGCCCTACATTGTATCCCTCATCCACAGCACCGCGACGCCCTACATTGTATCCCTCATCCACAGCACCGCGCCGCACTACATTGTATACCTCATCCACAGCACCGCGCCGCCCTACATGGTATCTCTCATCCACAGCACTGCGCCGCCCTACATTGTATACCTCATACACAGCACCGCGACGCCCTACATTGTATCCCTCACCCACAGCACCGCGCCGCCCTACATTGTATCCCTCACCCACAGCACCGCACCGCCCTACATTGTATCCCTCATCCACAGCACCGACCGCCCTACATTGTATCCCTCATCCACAGCACCGACCGCCCTACATTGTATCCCTCATCCACAGCACCGCGACGCCCTACATTGTATCCCTCATCCACAGCACCGCACCGCCCTACATTGTATCCCTCATCCACAGCACCGACCGCCCTACATTGTATCCCTCATCCACAGCACCGACCGCCCTACATTGTATCCCTCATCCACAGCACCGCGACGCCCTACATTGTATCCCTCATCCACAGCACCGCGCCGCACTACATTGTATACCTCATCCACAGCACCGCGCCGCCCTACATTGTATCTCTCATCCACAGCACTGCGCCGCCCTACATTGTATACCTCATACACAGCACCGCGACGCCCTACATTGTATCCCTCACCCACAGCACCGCGCCGCCCTACATTGTATCACTCACCCACAGCACCGCCCCGCCCTACATTGTATCCCTCATCCACAGCATCGCCCTACATTGTATCCCTCATCCACAGCACCGCGCCGCCCTACATTGTATCCCTCATCCACAGCACCGCCCCGCCCTACATTGTATCCCTTATCTACAGCACCGCGACGCCCTACATTGTAGCCCTCATCCACAGCACCGCGACGCCCTACATTGTATCCCTCATCCACAGCACCGCGACGCCCTACATTTTATCCCTCATCCACAGCACCGCGCCGCCCTACATTGTATCCCTCATCCACAGCACCGTGCCAACCTACATTGTATCCTCATCCACAGCGCCGCCGTACATTGCATCCCTCATCCACAGCACCGCGCCGCCCTACATTGTATATCTCATCCACAGCACCGCGACGCCCTACATTGTATCCCTCATCCACAGCACCGCGCCGCACTACATTGTATCCCTCATCCACAGCACCGTGCCAACCTACATTGTATCCTCATCCACAGCGCCGCCGTACATTGTATCCCTCATCCACAGCACCGCGCCGCCCTACATTGTATCCCTCATCCACAGCATCGCCCTACATTGTATCCCTCATCCACAGAACCGCCCTACATTGTATCCCTCTTCCACTGCACCGCCCAACATTGTATCCCTCACCCACAGCACTTAGCCGCCCTACATTGTATCCCTCATCCACAGCACCGCGCCGCACTACACTGTATCCCTCATCCACATCACCACGCCGCCCTACATTGTATCCCTCATCCACAGCACCGCGCCACACTATACTGTATCCCTCATCCACAGCACGGCCCCGCCCTACATTGTATCCCTCATCCACAGCACTGCGCCGCCCTACATTGTATACCTCATCCACAGCACCGCGACGCCCTACATTGTATCCCTCATCCACAGCACTGCGCCTCCCTACATTGTATACCTCATCCACAGCACCGCCCTACATTGTATCCCTCATCCACAGAACCGCGCCACCCTACATTGTATTCCTCTTCCACTGCACCGCCTTATATTGTATCCCTCTTCCACTGCACCGCCCTACATTGTAGCCCTCATCCACAGCACCGACCGCCCTACATTGTATCCCTCATCCACAGCACCGAACGCCCTACATTGTATCCCTCATCCACAGCACCGCGACGCCCTACATTGTATCCCTCATCCACAGCACCGCGCCGCACTAAATTGTATCCCTCACCCACAGCACCGCACCGCCCTACATTGTATACCTCATCCACAGCACCGCGCCGCCCTACATTGTATCTCTCATCCACAGCACTGCGCCGCCCTACATTGTATACCTCATACACAGCACCGCCCCGCCCTACATTGTATCCCTCACCCACAGCACCGCGCCGCCCTACATTGTATCCCTCACCCACAGCACCGCCCCGCCCTACATTGTATCCCTCATCCACAGCACCGCCCCGCCCTACATTGTATCCCTTATCTACAGCACCGCGACGCCCTACATTGTAGCCCTCATCCACAGCACCGCGACGCCCTACATTTTATCCCTCATCCACAGCACCGCGCCGCCCTACATTGTATCCCTCATCCACAGCACCGTGCCAACCTACATTGTATCCTCATCCACAGCGCCGCCGTACATTGCATCCCTCATCCACAGCACCGCGCCGCCCTACATTGTATATCTCATCCACAGCACCGCGACGCCCTACATTGTATCCCTCATCCACAGCACCGCGCCGCACTGCATTGTATCCCTCATCCACAGCACCGTGCCAACCTACATTGTATCCTCATCCACAGCGCCGCCGTACATTGTATCCCTCATCCACAGCACCGCGCCGCCCTACATTGTATCCCTCATCCACAGCATCGCCCTACATTGTATCCCTCATCCACAGAACCGCCCTACATTGTATCCCTCTTCCACTGCACCGCCCAACATTGTATCCCTCACCCACAGCACTTAGCCGCCCTACATTGTATCCCTCATCCACAGCACCGCGCCGCACTACACTGTATCCCTCATCCACATCACCACGCCGCCCTACATTGTATCCCTCATCCACAGCACCGCGCCACACTATACTGTATCCCTCATCCACAGCACGGCCCCGCCCTACATTGTATCCCTCATCCACAGCACTGCGCCGCCCTACATTGTATACCTCATCCACAGCACCGCGACGCCCTACATTGTATCCCTCATCCACAGCACTGCGCCTCCCTACATTGTATACCTCATCCACAGCACCGCCCTACATTGTATCCCTCATCCACAGAACCGCGCCACCCTATATTGTATTCCTCTTCCACTGCACCGCCTTATATTGTATCCCTCTTCCACTGCACCGCCCTACATTGTATCCCTCATCCACAGCACCGACCGCCCTACATTGTATCCCTCATCCACAGCACCGAACGCCCTACATTGTATCCCTCATCCACAGCACCGCGACGCCCTACATTGTATCCCTCATCCACAGCACCGCGCCGCACTACATTGTATACCTCATCCACAGCACGGCGCCGCCCTACATGTTATCTCTCATCCACAGCACTGCGCCGCACTACATTGTATACCTCATACACAGCACCGCGACGCCCTACATTGTATCCCTCACCCACAGCACCGCGCCGCCCTACATTGTATCCCTCACCCACAGCACCGCACCGCCCTACATTGTATCCCTCACCCACAGCACCGCACCGCCCTACATTGTATCCCTCATCCACAGCACCGACCGCCCTACATTGTATCCCTCATCCACAGCACCGACCGCCCTACATTGTATCCCTCATCCACAGCACCGCGACGCCCTACATTGTATCCCTCATCCACAGCACCGCACCGCCCTACATTGTATCCCTCATCCACAGCACTGACCGCCCTACATTGTATCCCTCATCCACAGCACCGACCGCCCTACATTGTATCCCTCATCCACAGCACCGCGACGCCCTACATTGTATCCCTCATCCACAGCACCGCGCCGCACTACATTGTATACCTCATCCACAGCACCGCGCCGCCCTACATTGTATCTCTCATCCACAGCACTGCGCCGCCCTACATTGTATACCTCATACACAGCACCGCGACGCCCTACATTGTATCCCTCACCCACAGCACCGCGCCGCCCTACATTGTATCCCTCACCCACAGCACCGCCCCGCCCTACATTGTATCCCTCATCCACAGCATCGCCCTACATTGTATCCCTCATCCACAGCACCGCGCCGCCCTACATTGTATCCCTCATCCACAGCACCGCCCCGCCCTACATTGTATCCCTTATCTACAGCACCGCGACGCCCTACATTGTAGCCCTCATCCACAGCACCGCGACGCCCTACATTGCATCCCTCATCCACAGCACAGCGCCGCACTACATTGTATCCCTCATCCACAGCACCGCGCCGCACTACATTGTATCCCTCATGAACAGCACCGCGCCGCCCTACATTGTATCCCTCATCCACAGCACCGCGACGCCCTACATTGTATCCCTCATCCACAGCACCGCGACGTCCTACATTGTATCCCTCATCCACAGCACCGCGCCGCCTCACATTGTATCCCTCATCCACAGCACCGCACCGCCCTACATTGTATCCCTCATCCACAGCACCGACCGCCCTACATTGTTTCCCTCATCCACAGCACCGACCGCCCTACATTGTATCCCTCATCCACAGCACCGCGACGCCCTACATTGTATCCCTCATCCACAGCACCGACCGCCCTACATTGTATCCCTCATCCACAGCACCGACCGCCCTACATTGTATCCCTCATCCACAGCACCGCGACGCCCTACATTGTATCCCTCATCCACAGCACCGCGCCGCACTACATTGTATACCTCATCCACAGCACCGCGCCGCCCTACATGGTATCTCTCATCCACAGCACTGCGCCGCCCTACATTGTATACCTCATACACAGCACTGCGACGCCCTACATTGTATCCCTCACCCACAGCACCGCGCCGCCCTACATTGTATCCCTCACCCACAGCACCGCACCGCCCTACATTGTATCCCTCATCCACAGCACCGACCGCCCTACATTGTATCCCTCATCCACAGCACCGCGACGACCTACATTGTATCCCTCATCCACAGCACCGCACCGCCCTACATTGTATCCCTCATCCACAGCACCGACCGCCCTACATTGTATCCCTCATCCACAGCACCGACCGCCCTACATTGTATCCCTCATCCACAGCACCGCGACGCCCTACATTGTATCCCTCATCCACAGCACTGCGCCGCACTACATTGTATACCTCATCCACAGCACCGCGCCGCCCTACATTGTATCTCTCATCCACAGCACTGCGCCGCCCTACATTGTATACCTCATACACAGCACCGCGACGCCCTACATTGTATCCCTCACCCACAGCACCGCGCCGCCCTACATTGTATCACTCACCCACAGCACCGCCCCGCCCTACATTGTATCCCTCATCCACAGCATCGCCCTACATTGTATCCCTCATCCACAGCACCGCGCCGCCCTACATTGTATCCCTCATCCACAGCACCGCCCCGCCCTACATTGTATCCCTTATCTACAGCACCGCGACGCCCTACATTGTAGCCCTCATCCACAGCACCGCGACGCCCTACATTTTATCCCTCATCCACAGCACCGCGCCGCCCTACATTGTATCCCTCATCCACAGCACCGTGCCAACCTACATTGTATCCTCATCCACAGCGCCGCCGTACATTGCATCCCTCATCCACAGCACCGCGCCGCCCTACATTGTATATCTCATCCACAGCACCGCGACGCCCTACATTGTATCCCTCATCCACAGCACCGCGCCGCACTACATTGTATCCCTCATCCACAGCACCGTGCCAACCTACATTGTATCCTCATCCACAGCGCCGCCGTACATTGTATCCCTCATCCACAGCACCGCGCCGCCCTACATTGTATCCCTCATCCACAGCATCGCCCTACATTGTATCCCTCATCCACAGAACCGCCCTACATTGTATCCCTCTTCCACTGCACCGCCCTACATTGTATCCCTCATCCACAGCACCGCGCCGCACTACACTGTATCCCTCATCCACATCACCACGCCGCCCTACATTGTATCCCTCATCCACAGCACCGCGCCACACTATACTGTATCCCTCATCCACAGCACGGCCCCGCCCTACATTGTATCCCTCATCCACAGCACTGCGCCGCCCTACATTGTATACCTCATCCACAGCACCGCGACGCCCTACATTGTATCCCTCATCCACAGCACTGCGCCTCCCTACATTGTATACCTCATCCACAGCACCGCCCTACATTGTATCCCTCATCCACAGAACCGCGCCACCCTACATTGTATTCCTCTTCCACTGCACCGCCTTATATTGTATCCCTCTTCCACTGCACCGCCCTACATTGTATCCCTCATCCACAGCACCGACCGCCCTACATTGTATCCCTCATCCACAGCACCGAACGCCCTACATTGTATCCCTCATCCACAGCACCGCGACGCCCTACATTGTATCCCTCATCCACAGCACCGCGCCGCACTACATTGTATCCCTCACCCACAGCACCGCACCGCCCTACATTGTATACCTCATCCACAGCACCGCGCCGCCCTACATTGTATCTCTCATCCACAGCACTGCGCCGCCCTACATTGTATACCTCATACACAGCACCGCGACGCCCTACATTGTATCCCTCATCCACAGCACTGCGCCTCCCTACATTGTATACCTCATCCACAGCACCGCCCTACATTGTATCCCTCATCCACAGAACCGCGCCACCCTACATTGTATTCCTCTTCCACTGCACCGTCTTATATTGTATCCCTCTTCCACTGCACCGCCCTACATTGTATCCCTCATCCACAGCACCGACCGCCCTACATTGTATCCCTCATCCACAGCACCGAACGCCCTACATTGTATCCCTCATCCACAGCACCGCGACGCCCTACATTGTATCCCTCATCCACAGCACCGCGCCGCACTACATTGTATCCCTCACCCACAGCACCGCACCGCCCTACATTGTATACCTCATCCACAGCACCGCGCCGCCCTACATTGTATCTCTCATCCACAGCACTGCGCCGCCCTACATTGTATACCTCATACACAGCACCGCGACGCCCTACATTGTATCCCTCACCCACAGCACCGCGCCGCCCTACATTGTATCCCTCACCCACAGCACCGCCCCGCCCTACATTGTATCCCTCATCCACAGCATCGCCCTACATTGTATCCCTCATCCACAGCACCGCGCCGCCCTACATTGTATCCCTCATCCACAGCACCGCCCCGCCCTACATTGTATCCCTTATCTACAGCACCGCGACGCCCTACATTGTAGCCCTCATCCACAGCACCGCGACGCCCTACATTTTATCCCTCATCCACAGCACCGCGCCGCCCTACATTGTATCCCTCATCCACAGCACCGTGCCAACCTACATTGTATCCTCATCCACAGCGCCGCCGTACATTGCATCCCTCATCCACAGCACCGCGCCGCCCTACATTGTATATCTCATCCACAGCACCGCGACGCCCTACATTGTATCCCTCATCCACAGCACCGCGCCGCACTACATTGTATCCCTCATCCACAGCACCGTGCCAACCTACATTGTATCCTCATCCACAGCGCCGCCGTACATTGTATCCCTCATCCACAGCACCGCGCCGCCCTACATTGTATCCCTCATCCACAGCATCGCCCTACATTGTATCCCTCATCCACAGAACCGCCCTACATTGTATCCCTCTTCCACTGCACCGCCCAACATTGTATCCCTCACCCACAGCACTTAGCCGCCCTACATTGTATCCCTCATCCACAGCACCGCGCCGCACTACACTGTATCCCTCATCCACATCACCACGCCGCCCTACATTGTATCCCTCATCCACAGCACCGCGCCACACTATACTGTATCCCTCATCCACAGCACGACCCCGCCCTACATTGTATCCCTCATCCACAGCACTGCGCCGCCCTACATTGTATACCTCATCCACAGCACCGCGACGCCCTACATTGTATCCCTCATCCACAGCACTGCGCCTCCCTACATTGTATACCTCATCCACAGCACCGCCCTACATTGTATCCCTCATCCACAGAACCGCGCCACCCTACATTGTATTCCTCTTCCACTGCACCGCCTTATATTGTATCCCTCTTCCACTGCACCGCCCAACATTGTATCCCTCATCCACAGCACCGACCGCCCTACATTGTATCCCTCATCCACAGCACCGAACGCCCTACATTGTATCCCTCATCCACAGCACCACGACGCCCTACATTGTATCCCTCATCCACAGCACCGCGCCGCACTACATTGTATCCCTCACCCACAGCACCGCACCGCCCTACATTGTATCCCTCATCCACAGCACCGACCGCCCTACATTGTATCCCTCATCCACAGCACCGACCGCCCTACATTGTATCCCTCATCCACAGCACCGCGACGCCCTACATTGTATCCCTCATCCACAGCACCGCACCGCCCTACATTGTATCCCTCATCCACAGCACCGACCGCCCTACATTGTATCCCTCATCCACAGCACCGACCGCCCTACATTGTATCTCTCATCCACAGCACCGCGACGCCCTACATTGTATCCCTCATCCACAGCACCGCGACGCACTACATTGTATACCTCATCCACAGCACCGCGCCGCCCTACATTGTATCTCTCATCCACAGCACTGCGCCGCCCTACATTGTATACCTCATACACAGCACCGCGACGCCCTACATTGTAACCCTCACCCACAGCACCGCGCCGCCCTACATTGTATCCCTCACCCACAGCACCGCACCGCCCTACATTGTATCCCTCATCCACAGCACCGACCGCCCTACATTGTATCCCTCATCCACAGCACCGACCGCCCTACATTGTATCCCTCATCCACAGCACCGCGACGCCCTACATTGTATCCCTCATCCACAGCACCGCACCGCCCTACATTGTATCCCTCATCCACAGCACCGACCGCCCTACATTGTATCCCTCATCCACAGCACCGACCGCCCTACATTGTATCCCTCATCCACAGCACCGCGACGCCCTACATTGTATCCCTCATCCACAGCACCGCGCCGCACTACATTGTATACCTCATCCACAGCACCGCGCCGCCCTACATTGTATCTCTCATCCACAGCACTGCGCCGCCCTACATTG
Source organism: Eleutherodactylus coqui (assembly GCF_035609145.1). Taxonomy (NCBI): domain Eukaryota; kingdom Metazoa; phylum Chordata; class Amphibia; order Anura; family Eleutherodactylidae; genus Eleutherodactylus; species Eleutherodactylus coqui. The sequence continues at coordinate 316,301,077 of NC_089839.1, forward strand.
TATACCTCATACACAGCACCGCGACGCCCTACATTGTATCCCTCACCCACAGCACCGCGCCGCCCTACATTGTATCCCTCACCCACAGCACCGCCCCGCCCTACATTGTATCCCTCATCCACAGCATCGCCCTACATTGTATCCCTCATCCACAGCACCGCGCCGCCCTACATTGTATCCCTCATCCACAGCACCGCCCCGCCCTACATTGTATCCCTTATCTACAGCACCGCGATGCCCTACATTGTAGCCCTCATCCACAGCACCGCGACGCCCTACATTGTATCCCTCATCCACAGCACCGCGCCGCCCTACATTGTATCCCTCATCCACAGCACCGTGCCAACCTACATTGTATCCTCATCCACAGCGCCGCCGTACATTGCATCCCTCATCCACAGCACCGCGCCGCCCTACATTGTATATCTCATCCACAGCACCGCGACGCCCTACATTGTATCCCTCATCCACAGCACCGCGCCGCACTACATTGTATCCCTCATCCACAGCACCGTGCCAACCTACATTGTATCCTCATCCACAGCGCCGCCGTACATTGTATCCCTCATCCACAGCACCGCGCCGCCCTACATTGTATCCCTCATCCACAGCATCGCCCTACATTGTATCCCTCATCCACAGAACCGCCCTACATTGTATCCCTCTTCCACTGCACCGCCCAACATTGTATCCCTCACCCACAGCACTTAGCCGCCCTACATTGTATCCCTCATCCACAGCACCGCGGCGCACTACACTGTATCCCTCATCCACATCACCACGCCGCCCTACATTGTATCCCTCATCCACAGCACCGCGCCACACTATATTGTATCCCTCATCCACAGCACTGCGCCGCCCTACATTGTATACCTCATCCACAGCACCGCGATGCCCTACATTGTATCCCTCATCCACAGCACTGCGCCTCCCTACATTGTATACCTCATCCACAGCACCGCCCTACATTGTATCCCTCATCCACAGAACCGCGCCACCCTACATTGTATTCCTCTTCCACTGCACCGCCTTATATTGTATCCCTCTTCCACTGCACCGCCCTACATTGTATCCCTCACCCACAGCACCGCCCTACATTGTATCCCTCACCCACAGCACTTAGCCGCCCTACATTGTATCCCTCATCCACAGCATCGCCCTACATTGTATCCCTCATCCATAGAACCGCGCCACCCTACATTGTATTCCTCTTCCACTGCACCGCCCTACACTGTATCCCTCACCCACAGCACTTAGCCGCCCTACATTGTATCCCTCATCCACAGCACCGCGCCACACTACACTGTATCCCTCATACACAGCACCGCGACGCCCTACATTGTATCCCTCACCCACAGCACCGCGCCGCCCTACATTGTATCCCTCACCCACAGCACCGCACCGCCCTACATTGTATCCCTCATCCACAGCACCGACCGCCCTACATTGTATCCCTCATCCACAGCACCGACCGCCCTACATTGTATCCCTCATCCACAGCACCGCGACGCCCTACATTGTATCCCTCATCCACAGCACCGCACCGCCCTACATTGTATCCCTCATCCACAGCACCGACCGCCCTACATTGTATCCCTCATCCACAGCACCGACCGCCCTACATTGTATCCCTCATCCACAGCACCGCGACGCCCTACATTGTATCCCTCATCCACAGCACCGCGCCGCACTACATTGTATACCTCATCCACAGCACCGCGCCGCCCTACATTGTATCTCTCATCCACAGCACCGCGCCGCCCTACATTGTATACCTCATACACAGCACCGCGACGCCCTACATTGTATCCCTCACCCACAGCACCGCGACGCCCTACATTGTATCCCTCACCCACAGCACCGCCCCGCCCTACATTGTATCCCTCATCCACAGCATCGCGCCGCCCTACATTGTATCCCTCATCCACAGCACCGCCCCGCCCTACATTGTATCCCTTATCTACAGCACCGCGACGCCCTACATTGTAGCCCTCATCCACAGCACCGCGACGCCCAACATTGCATCCCTCATCCACAGCACCGCGCCGCACTACATTGTATCCCTCATCCACAGCACCGCGCCGCACTACATTGTATCCCTCATCCACAGCACCGCGCCGCCCTACATTGTATCCCTCATCCACAGCACCGCGACGCCCTACATTGTATCCCTCATCCACAGCACCGCGACGCCCTACATTGTATCCCTCATCCAAAGCACCGCGCCGCCCTACATTGTATCCCTCATCCACAGCACCGTGCCAACCTACATTGTATCCTCATCCACAGCGCCGCCGTACATTGTATCCCTCATCCACAGCACCGCGCCGCCCTACATTGTATATCTCATCCACAGCACCGCGACGCCCTACATTGTATCCCTCATCCACAGCACCGCGCCGCACTACATTGTATCCCTCATCCACAGCACCGTGCCAACCTACATTGTATCCTCATCCACAGCGCCGCCGTACATTGTATCCCTCATCCACAGCACCGCGCCGCCCTACATTGTATCCCTCATCCACAGCATCGCCCTACATTGTATCCCTCATCCACAGAACCGCCCTACATTGTATCCCTCTTCCACTGCACCGCACAGCATTGTATCCCTCACCCACAGCACTTAGCCGCCCTACATTGTATCCCTCATCCACAGCACCGCGCCGCACTACACTGTATCCCTCACCCACATCACCACGCCGCCCTACATTGTATCCCTCATCCACAGCACCGCGCCACACTATACTGTATCCCTCATCCACAGCATGGCCCCGCCCTACATTGTATCCCTCATGCACAGCACTGCGCCGCCCTACATTGTATACCTCATCCACAGCACCGCGACGCCCTACATTGTATCCCTCATCCACAGCACTGCGCCTCCCTACATTGTATACCTCATCCACAGCACCGCCCTACATTGTATCCCTCATCCACAGAACCGCGCCACCCTACATTGTATTCCTCTTCCACTGCACCGCCTTACATTGTATCCCTCTTCCACTGCACCGCCCTACATTGTATCCCTCACCCACAGCACCGCCCTACATTGTATCCCTCACCCACAGCACTTAGCCGCCCTACATTGTATCCCTCATCCACAGCATCGCCCTACATTGTATCCCTCATCCATAGAACCGCGCCAGCCTACATTGTATTCCTCTTCCACTGCACCGCCCTACACTGTATCCCTCACCCACAGCACTTAGCCGCCCTACATTGTATCCCTCATCCACAGCCCTTAGCCGCCCTACATTGTATCCCTCATCCACAGCACCGCGCCACACTACACTGTATCCCTCATCCACAGCACCGCGCCGCCCTACATTGTATCCCTCTTCCACAGCACCGCCCTACATTGTATCCCTCATCCACAGCACCGCCCTACATTGTATGCCTCATCCACCGCGCTGCCCTACATTGTATCCCTCATCCACCGCGCTGCCCTACATTGTATCCCTCATCCACAGCACAATGTCACCCTACATTGTATCCCTCATCCACCGTGCTGCCCTACATAGTATCCCTCATCCACAGCACTGCACCTCCCTACATTGTATTTAAGTTCCACTGCCCTGGCCTACATTGTATCCCTCATCCACAGCACATGTCACCCTACATTGTATCCCTCATCCACCGCGCTGCCCTACATTGTATCCCTCATCCACAGCACTGCACCTCCCTACATTGTATTCCTCTTCCACTGCCCCGCCCTACATTGTATCCCTCATCCACAGCACCGCGCAGCCCTACATTGTATCCCTCATCCCCATCGCTGCCCTACGTTGTATCCCTCATCCACAGCACTGCCCTACATTGTATCCCTCATCCACAGCACTGAGCCACCCTACATTGTATCCCTCTTCCACTGCACCGCCCTGCTCCGCCCTACATTGTATCCCTCATCTACAGCACTGAGCCGCTCTACATTGTATCCCTCACCCACAGCACTGAGCCGCCCTACATTGTATCCCACACCCACAGCACCGATCCGCCCTACATTGTATCCCTCATCCACAGCGCCGCCCTACATTGTATCCCTCACCCACAGCACTAAGCCGCCTTACATTGTATCCCACATCCACAGCACCGAGCTGCGCTACATTGTATCCCTCATCCTCAGCACCGCGCCACCCTACATTGTATCCCTCATCCTTACCACCGCGCCGCCCTACATTGTATCCCTCATCCACAGGACCGCCCTACATTGTATCCCTCATCCACAGAACCGCGCCACCCTACATTGTATCCCTCTTCTACTCCACCACCCCGCCCAGCCCTACATTGCATCCCTCATCCACAGCACCGCCCTACATTGTATGCCTCTTCCACTGCACCACCCCGCTCCGCCCTACATTGTATCCCTCAGCCACAGCACCGCCCCGCCCTACATTGTATCCCTCATCCACTGCACCGCACCGCCCTACATTATATCCCTCACCCACAGCACCGCGCCGCCCTACATTGTATCCCTCATCCACAGCACCGCTCCGCCCTACATTGTATCCCTCATCCACAGCACCGCCCCGCCCTGCATTGTATCCCTCATCCACAGCACCGCCCCGCCCTACATTGTATCCCTCACCCACAGCACCGCGCTGCCCTACATTGTATCCCTCATCCATAAAGCCCTCCACAGCACCGCCCCGCCCTACATTGTATCCCACACCCACAGCACCGCCCTACATTATATCCCTCACCCACAGCACCGCGCCGCCCTACATTGTATCCCTCATCCACAGCACCGCCCCGCCCTACATTGTATCCCTCATCCAAAGCACCGCGCCGCCCTACATTGTATCCCTCATCCATAAAGCCCTCCACAGCACCGCCCCGCCCTACATTGTATCCCTCATCCACAGCACCGCTCCGCCCTACATTGTGTCCCTCATCCACAGCACCGCGCCGCCCTACATTGTATCCCTCATCCACAGCACCGTCCCGCCCTACATTGTATCCCACACCCACAGCACCGAGCCGACCTACATTGTATCCACAGCACCGAGCCACCCTACATTGTATCCCTCACCCACAGCACCGTGCCGCCCTACATTGTATCCCTCATCCACACCACCGCGCCGCACTACATTGTATCCCTCATCCACAGCACCGTGCCAACCTACATTGTATCCTCATCCACAGCGCCGCCGTACATTGTATCCCTCATCCACAGCACCGCGCCGCCCTACATTGTATCCCTCATCCACAGCATCGCCCTACATTGTATCCCTCATCCACAGAACCGCCCTACATTGTATCCCTCTTCCACTGCACCGCACAGCATTGTATCCCTCACCCACAGCACTTAGCCGCCCTACATTGTATCCCTCATCCACAGCACCGCGCCGCACTACACTGTATCCCTCACCCACATCACCACGCCGCCCTACATTGTATCCCTCATCCACAGCACCGCGCCACACTATACTGTATCCCTCATCCACAGCATGGCCCCGCCCTACATTGTATCCCTCATGCACAGCACTGCGCCGCCCTACATTGTATACCTCATCCACAGCACCGCGACGCCCTACATTGTATCCCTCATCCACAGCACTGCGCCTCCCTACATTGTATACCTCATCCACAGCACCGCCCTACATTGTATCCCTCATCCACAGAACCGCGCCACCCTACATTGTATTCCTCTTCCACTGCACCGCCTTACATTGTATCCCTCTTCCACTGCACCGCCCTACATTGTATCCCTCACCCACAGCACCGCCCTACATTGTATCCCTCACCCACAGCACTTAGCCGCCCTACATTGTATCCCTCATCCACAGCATCGCCCTACATTGTATCCCTCATCCATAGAACCGCGCCAGCCTACATTGTATTCCTCTTCCACTGCACCGCCCTACACTGTATCCCTCACCCACAGCACTTAGCCGCCCTACATTGTATCCCTCATCCACAGCCCTTAGCCGCCCTACATTGTATCCCTCATCCACAGCACCGCGCCACACTACACTGTATCCCTCATCCACAGCACCGCGCCGCCCTACATTGTATCCCTCTTCCACAGCACCGCCCTACATTGTATCCCTCATCCACAGCACCGCCCTACATTGTATGCCTCATCCACCGCGCTGCCCTACATTGTATCCCTCATCCACCGCGCTGCCCTACATTGTATCCCTCATCCACAGCACAATGTCACCCTACATTGTATCCCTCATCCACCGTGCTGCCCTACATAGTATCCCTCATCCACAGCACTGCACCTCCCTACATTGTATTTAAGTTCCACTGCCCTGGCCTACATTGTATCCCTCATCCACAGCACATGTCACCCTACATTGTATCCCTCATCCACCGCGCTGCCCTACATTGTATCCCTCATCCACAGCACTGCACCTCCCTACATTGTATTCCTCTTCCACTGCCCCGCCCTACATTGTATCCCTCATCCACAGCACCGCGCAGCCCTACATTGTATCCCTCATCCCCATCGCTGCCCTACGTTGTATCCCTCATCCACAGCACTGCCCTACATTGTATCCCTCATCCACAGCACTGAGCCACCCTACATTGTATCCCTCTTCCACTGCACCGCCCTGCTCCGCCCTACATTGTATCCCTCATCTACAGCACTGAGCCGCTCTACATTGTATCCCTCACCCACAGCACTGAGCCGCCCTACATTGTATCCCACACCCACAGCACCGATCCGCCCTACATTGTATCCCTCATCCACAGCGCCGCCCTACATTGTATCCCTCACCCACAGCACTAAGCCGCCTTACATTGTATCCCACATCCACAGCACCGAGCTGCGCTACATTGTATCCCTCATCCTCAGCACCGCGCCACCCTACATTGTATCCCTCATCCTTACCACCGCGCCGCCCTACATTGTATCCCTCATCCACAGGACCGCCCTACATTGTATCCCTCATCCACAGAACCGCGCCACCCTACATTGTATCCCTCTTCTACTCCACCACCCCGCCCAGCCCTACATTGCATCCCTCATCCACAGCACCGCCCTACATTGTATGCCTCTTCCACTGCACCACCCCGCTCCGCCCTACATTGTATCCCTCAGCCACAGCACCGCCCCGCCCTACATTGTATCCCTCATCCACTGCACCGCACCGCCCTACATTATATCCCTCACCCACAGCACCGCGCCGCCCTACATTGTATCCCTCATCCACAGCACCGCTCCGCCCTACATTGTATCCCTCATCCACAGCACCGCCCCGCCCTGCATTGTATCCCTCATCCACAGCACCGCCCCGCCCTACATTGTATCCCTCACCCACAGCACCGCGCTGCCCTACATTGTATCCCTCATCCATAAAGCCCTCCACAGCACCGCCCCGCCCTACATTGTATCCCACACCCACAGCACCGCCCTACATTATATCCCTCACCCACAGCACCGCGCCGCCCTACATTGTATCCCTCATCCACAGCACCGCCCCGCCCTACATTGTATCCCTCATCCAAAGCACCGCGCCGCCCTACATTGTATCCCTCATCCATAAAGCCCTCCACAGCACCGCCCCGCCCTACATTGTATCCCTCATCCACAGCACCGCTCCGCCCTACATTGTGTCCCTCATCCACAGCACCGCGCCGCCCTACATTGTATCCCTCATCCACAGCACCGTCCCGCCCTACATTGTATCCCACACCCACAGCACCGAGCCGACCTACATTGTATCCACAGCACCGAGCCACCCTACATTGTATCCCTCACCCACAGCACCGTGCCGCCCTACATTGTATCCCTCATCCACACCACCGCGCCGCCCTACATTGTATCCCTCACCCACAGCACCGCGCTGCCCTACATTGTATCCCTCATCCACAGCACCGCCCCGCCCTACATTGTATCCCTCATCCACAGCACCGCCCCACCCTACATTGTATCCCTCATCCATAAAGCCCCCCACAGCACCGTCCCGCCCTACATTGTATCCCACACCCACAGCACCGAGCCACCCTACATTGTATCCACAGCACCGAGCCACCCTACATTGTATCCCTCACCCACAGCACCGCGCCGCCCTACATTGTATCCCTCATCCACAGCACCGCCCCGCCCTACATTGTATCCCTCATCCACACCACCGCGCCGCCCTACATTGTATCCCTCATCCACAGCACCGCCCCGCCCTACATTGTATCCCTCATCCACAGCACCGCCCCGCCCTACATTGTATCCCTCATCCATAAAGCCCTCCACAGCACCGCGCCGCCCTACATTGTATCCCTCATCCACACCACCGCGCCGCCCTACATTGTATCCCTCACCCACAGCACCGCGCCACCCTACATTGTATCCCTCATCCACAGCACCGCTCCGCCCTACATTGTATCCCTCATCCACAGCACCCCGCCGCCCTACATTGTATCCCTCATCCACAGCACCGTCCCGCCCTACATTGTATCCCACACCCACAGCACCGAGCCGACCTACATTGTATCCACAGCACCGAGCCACCCTACATTGTATCCCTCACCCACAGCACCGTGCCGCCCTACATTGTATCCCTCATCCACACCACCGCACCGCCCTACATTGTATCCCTCACCCACAGCCCCGCGCCGCCCTACATTGTATCCCTCATCCACAGCACCGCCCCGTCCTACATTGTATCCCTCATCCACAGCACCGCCCCACCCTACATTGTATCCCTCATCCATAAAGCCCTCCACAGCACCATCCCGCCCTACATTGTATCCCACACCCACAGCACCGAGCCGCCCTACATTGTATCCACAGCACCGAGCCACCCTACATTGTATCCCTCACCCACAGCACCGCGCCGCCCTACATTGTATCCCTCATCCACAGCACCGCCCCGCCCTACATTGTATCCCTCATCCACACCACCGCGCCGCCCTACATTGTATCCCTCATCCACAGCACCGCCCCGCCCTACATTGTATCCCTCATCCACAGCATCGCCCCGCCCTACATTGTATCCCTCATCCATAAAGCCCTCCACAGCACTGCGCCGCCCTACATTGTATCCCTCATCCACACCACCGCACCGCCCTACATTGTATCCCTCATCCACAGCACCGCCCTACATTGTATCCCTCATCCACCGCGCCGCCCTACATTGTATCCCTCATCCACAGCACCGCCCCGCCCTACATTGTATCCCTCATCCACAGCATCGCCCCGCCCTACATTGTATCCCTAAAGCCCTCCACAGCACTGCGCCGCCCTACATTGTATCCCTCATCCACACCACCGCGCCGCCCTATATTGTATCCCTCATCCACAGCACCGCCCTACATTGTATCCCTCATCCACAGCACCGCCCTACATTGTATCCCTCATCCACAGCATCGCCCCGCCCTACATTGTATCCCTCATCCATTAAGCCCACCACAGCAGTTCGCCGCCCTACATTGTATCCCTCATCCACAGCACCGCCCCACCCTACATTGTATCCCTCATCCATAAAGCCCTCCACAGCACCATCCCGCCCTACATTGTATCCCACACCCACAGCACCGAGCCGCCCTACATTGTATCCACAGCACCGAGCCACCCTACATTGTATCCCTCACCCACAGCACCGCGCCGCCCTACATTGTATCCCTCATCCACAGCACCGCCCCGCCCTACATTGTATCCCTCATCCACACCACCGCGCCGCCCTACATTGTATCCCTCATCCACAGCACCGCCCCGCCCTACATTGTATCCCTCATCCACAGCATCGCCCCGCCCTACATTGTATCCCTCATCCATAAAGCCCTCCACAGCACTGCGCTGCCCTACATTGTATCCCTCATCCACACCACCGCGCCGCCCTACATTGTATCCCTCATCCACAGCACCGCCCTACATTGTATCCCTCATCCACCGCGCCGCCCTACATTGTATCCCTCATCCACAGCACCGCCCCGCCCTACATTGTATCCCTCATCCACAGCATCGCCCCGCCCTACATTGTATCCCTCATCCATAAAGCCCTCCACAGCACTGCGCCGCCCTACATTGTATCCCTCATCCACACCACCGCGCCGCCCTATATTGTATCCCTCATCCACAGCACCGCCCTACATTGTATCCCTCATCCACAGCACCGCCCTACATTGTATCCCTCATCCACAGCATCGCCCCGCCCTACATTGTATCCCTCATCCATTAAGCCCTCCACAGCACTTCGCCGCCCTACATTGTATCCCTCATCCACACCACCGCGCCGCCCTACATTGTATCCCTCATCCACAGCTCCGCCCTACATTGTATCCCTCATACACAGCACCGCCCTGCCCTACATTGTATCCCTCATCCAGACCACCGCGCCGCCCTACATTGTATCCCTCACCCACAGCACCGCCCCGCCCTACATTGTATCCCTCATCCACAGCACCGCCCCGCCCTACATTGTATCCCTCATCCACAGCACCACGCCGCACTACATTGTATCTCTCATCCAGACCACCGCCCCGCCCTACATTGTATCCCTCATCCATAAAGCCCTCCACAGCACCGCGCCGCCCTACATTGTATCCCTCATCCACACCACCGCGCCGCCCTACATTGTATCCCTCATCCACAGCACTGCTCCGCCCTACATTGTATCCCTCATCCACAGCACCGCCCCGCCCTACATTGTATCCCTCATCCAGACCACCGCGCCGCCCTACATTGTATCCCTCATCCACAGCACCGCGCCGCCCTACATTGTATCCCTCATCCACAGCACCGCCCCGCCCTACATTGTATCCCTCATCCACAGCACCGCGCCGCCCTACATTGTATCCCTCATCCATAAAGCCCTCCACAGCACCGCACCGCCCTACATTGTATCCCTCATCCACAGCACCGCCCTACATTATATCCCTCACCCACAGCACCGCGCCACCCTACATTGTATCCCTCATCCACAGCACCGCTCCGCCGTACATTGTATCCCTCATCCACAGCACCGCGCCACCCTACATTGTATCCCTCATCCACAGCACCGCCCCACCCTACATTGTATCCCTCATCCATAAAGCCCCCCACAGCACCGTCCCGCCCTACATTGTATCCCACACCCACAGCACCGAGCCACCCTACATTGTATCCACAGCACCGAGCCACCCTACATTGTATCCCTCACCCACAGCACCGCGCCGCCCTACATTGTATCCCTCATCCACAGCACCGCCCCGCCCTACATTGTATCCCTCATCCACACCACCGCGCCGCCCTACATTGTATCCCTCATCCACAGCACCGCCCCGCCCTACATTGTATCCCTCATCCACAGCACCGCCCCGCCCTACATTGTATCCCTCATCCATAAAGCCCTCCACAGCACCGCGCCGCCCTACATTGTATCCCTCATCCACACCACCGCGCCGCCCTACATTGTATCCCTCACCCACAGCACCGCGCCACCCTACATTGTATCCCTCATCCACAGCACCGCTCCGCCCAACATTGTATCCCTCATCCACAGCACCCCGCCGCCCTACATTGTATCCCTCATCCACAGCACCGTCCCGCCCTACATTGTATCCCACACCCACAGCACCGAGCCGACCTACATTGTATCCACAGCACCGAGCCACCCTACATTGTATCCCTCACCCACAGCACCGTGCCGCCCTACATTGTATCCCTCATCCACACCACCGCACCGCCCTACATTGTATCCCTCACCCACAGCCCCGCGCCGCCCTACATTGTATCCCTCATCCACAGCACCGCCCCGTCCTACATTGTATCCCTCATCCACAGCACCGCCCCACCCTACATTGTATCCCTCATCCATAAAGCCCTCCACAGCACCATCCCGCCCTACATTGTATCCCACACCCACAGCACCGAGCCGCCCTACATTGTATCCACAGCACCGAGCCACCCTACATTGTATCCCTCACCCACAGCACCGCGCCGCCCTACATTGTATCCCTCATCCACAGCACCGCCCCGCCCTACATTGTATCCCTCATCCACACCACCGCGCCGCCCTACATTGTATCCCTCATCCACAGCACCGCCCCGCCCTACATTGTATCCCTCATCCACAGCATCGCCCCGCCCTACATTGTATCCCTCATCCATAAAGCCCTCCACAGCACTGCGCCGCCCTACATTGTATCCCTCATCCACACCACCGCACCGCCCTACATTGTATCCCTCATCCACAGCACCGCCCTACATTGTATCCCTCATCCACCGCGCCGCCCTACATTGTATCCCTCATCCACAGCACCGCCCGCCCTACATTGTATCCCTCATCCACAGCATCGCCCCGCCCTACATTGTATCCCTAAAGCCCTCCACAGCACTGCGCCGCCCTACATTGTATCCCTCATCCACACCACCGCGCCGCCCTATATTGTATCCCTCATCCACAGCACCGCCCTACATTGTATCCCTCATCCACAGCACCGCCCTACATTGTATCCCTCATCCACAGCATCGCCCCGCCCTACATTGTATCCCTCATCCATTAAGCCCTCCACAGCAGTTCGCCGCCCTACATTGTATCCCTCATCCACAGCACCGCCCCACCCTACATTGTATCCCTCATCCATAAAGCCCTCCACAGCACCATCCCGCCCTACATTGTATCCCACACCCACAGCACCGAGCCGCCCTACATTGTATCCACAGCACCGAGCCACCCTACATTGTATCCCTCACCCACAGCACCGCGCCGCCCTACATTGTATCCCTCATCCACAGCACCGCCCCGCCCTACATTGTATCCCTCATCCACACCACCGCGCCGCCCTACATTGTATCCCTCATCCACAGCACCGCCCCGCCCTACATTGTATCCCTCATCCACAGCATCGCCCCGCCCTACATTGTATCCCTCATCCATAAAGCCCTCCACAGCACTGCGCCGCCCTACATTGTATCCCTCATCCACACCACCGCGCCGCCCTACATTGTATCCCTCATCCACAGCACCGCCCTACATTGTATCCCTCATCCACCGCGCCGCCCTACATTGTATCCCTCATCCACAGCACCGCCCCGCCCTACATTGTATCCCTCATCCACAGCATCGCCCCGCCCTACATTGTATCCCTCATCCATAAAGCCCTCCACAGCACTGCGCCGCCCTACATTGTATCCCTCATCCACACCACCGCGCCGCCCTATATTGTATCCCTCATCCACAGCACCGCCCTACATTGTATCCCTCATCCACAGCACCGCCCTACATTGTATCCCTCATCCACAGCATCGCCCCGCCCTACATTGTATCCCTCATCCATTAAGCCCTCCACAGCACTTTGCCGCCCTACATTGTATCCCTCATCCACACCACCGCGCCGCCCTACATTGTATCCCTCATCCACAGCTCCGCCCTACATTGTATCCCTCATACACAGCACCGCCCTGCCCTACATTGTATCCCTCATCCAGACCACCGCTCCGCCCTACTTTGTATCCCTCACCCACAGCACCGCCCCGCCCTACATTGTATCCCTCATCCACAGCACCGCCCCGCCCTACATTGTATCCCTCATCCACAGCACCACGCCGCACTACATTGTATCTCTCATCCAGACCACCGCCCCGCCCTACATTGTATCCCTCATCCATAAAGCCCTCCACAGCACCGCGCCGCCCTACATTGTATCCCTCATCCACACCACCGCGCCGCCCTACATTGTATCCCTCATCCACAGCACTGCTCCGCCCTACATTGTATCCCTCATCCACAGCACCGCCCCGCCCTACATTGTATCCCTCATCCAGACCACCGCGCCGCCCTACATTGTATCCCTCATCCACAGCACCGCGCCGCCCTACATTGTATCCCTCATCCACAGCACCGCCCCGCCCTACATTGTATCCCTCATCCACAGCACCGCGCCGCCCTACATTGTATCCCTCATCCATAAAGCCCTCCACAGCACCGCACCGCCCTACATTGTATCCCTCATCCACAGCACCGCCCTACATTATATCCCTCACCCACAGCACCGCGCCACCCTACATTGTATCCCTCATCCACAGCACCGCTCCGCCGTACATTGTATCCCTCATCCACAGCACCGCGCCACCCTACATTGTATCCCTCATCCACAGCACCGTCCCGCCCTACATTGTATCCCACACCCACAGCACCGAGCCGACCTACATTGTATCCACAGCACCGAGCCACCCTACATTGTATCCCTCACCCACAGCACCGTGCCGCCCTACATTGTATCCCTCATCCACACCACCGCGCCGCCCTACATTGTATCCCTCACCCACAGCACCGCGCCGCCCTACATTGTATCCCTCATCCACAGCACCGCCCCGCCCTACATTGTATCCCTCATCCACAGCACCGCCCCACCCTACATTGTATCCCTCATCCATAAAGCCCTCCACAGCACCGTCCCGCCCTACATTGTATCCCACACCCACAGCACGGAGCCGCCCTACATTGTATCCACAGCACCGAGCCACCCTACATTGTATCCCTCACCCACAGCACCGCGCCGCCCTACATTGTATCCCTCATCCACAGCACCGCCCCGCCCTACATTGTATCCCTCATCCACAGCACCGCCCCGCCCTACATTGTATCCCTCATCCATAAAGCCCTCCACAGCACCGCGCCGCCCTACATTGTATCCCTCATCCACACCACCGCGCCGCACTACATTGTATCCCTCATCCACAGCACTGCTCCGCCCTACATTGTATCCCTCATCCACAGCACTGCCCCGCCCTACATTGTATCCCTCATCCAGACCACCGCGCCGCCCTACATTGTATCCCTCACCCACAGGACCGCCCCGCCCTACATTGTATCCCTCATCCACAGCACCGCCCCGCCCTACATTGTATCCCTCATCCACAGCACCACGCAGCACTACATTGTATCCCTCATCCACAGCACTGCCCTGCATTGTATCCCTTATAAACAGCAGGGAGTGGCACTACATTGTGTCTGTCATCCACAACACCGCGCCGCCCCAAACTGTATCCCTCATCCACAGTACCATGGCGCCCTACATTGCATCCCTCATCCACAGCACCGCCCTACATTGTATACCTAATTAACAGCATACTGTGCCCATCTCCACCCCCCCAAACCGTGCACATCTCCACCCCCCCCATACCGTGCACATCTCCACCCCCCCATACCGTGCACATCTCCAGCCCCCCATACCGTCCACATCTCCACCCCCCCATACCGTGCACATCTCCACCCCCCCATACCGTGCACATCTCCACCTCCCCATACCGTGCACATCTCCACCTCCCCATACCGTGCACATCTCCACCCCACCATACTGTTCACATCTCCACCCCCCCCCATACCGTGCACATCTCCACCTCCCCATACCGTGCACATCTCCACCTCCCCATACCGTGGACATCTCCACCCCCCCATTCCGTGCACATCTCCACCCCCCCCATACCGTGCACATCTCCACCCCCCCCCATACCGTGCACATCTCCACCCCCCCATACCGTGCACATCTCCACCCCCCCATACCGTGCACATCTCCACCTCCCCATACCGTGCACATCTCCACCCCACCATACTGTGCACAACTCCACCTCCCCATACCGGGCACATCTCCACCTCCCTATACCATGCACATCTCCACCCGCCCATACTGTGCACATCTCCACCCCACCATACCGTGCACATCTCCACCCCACCATACTGGGCACATCTCCACCCCACCATACCGTGCACATCTCCACCCCGCCATACCGCGCACATCTCCACCCCCCATACCGGGCACATCTCCACCTCGCCATACCGTGCACATCTCCAGCCCACCATACCGGGCACATCTCCACCCCCCATACCGGGCACATCTCCACCCCCCCATACCGTGCACATCTCCACCTCCCCATACCGTGCACATCTCCACTCCACCATACTGTGCACATCTCCACCTCACCATACCCTGCACATCTCCACCTGCCCATACCGTGCACATCTCCACCCCCCATACCGTGCACATCTCCCCCCCCGCCGTACCGTGCCCATCTCCACCCCACCGTACCGTGCACATCTCCACCTCCCCATACCGTGCACATCTCCACCCCACCATACCATGCACATCTCCACCTCCCCATACCGTGCCCATCTGCACCCCACCATACCGTGCACATCTCCACCCCCCCATACCGTGCACATCACCACCCCACCATACCGTGCACATCTCCACCCCCCCATACCGTGCACATCTCCACCCCCCCCCATACCGTGCACATCTCCACCCCACCATACCGTGCACATCTCCACCTCACCATACCGCGCACATCTCCCCCGCCATACCGTGCACATCTCCACCCCGCCATACCGTGCACATCTCCACCTCACCATACCGTGCACATCTCCACCCCGCCATACCGTGCCCATCTCCACCTCCCCATACCGTGCACATCTCCACCTTGCCATACCGTGCACATCTCCACCTCGCCATACAGGGCACATCTCTACCCCCCATACCGTGCACATCTCCCCCCCCCCCCCGCCATACCGTGCCCATCTCCACCACCCCATACCGTGCACATCTCCACCTCGCCATACCGTGCACATCTCCACCTCGCCATACCGTGCACATCTCCATCCCCCATACCGTGCACATCTCCACCCCACCATACTGTGCCCATCTCCACCCCGCCATACCGTGCGCATCTCCACCCCCCATACCGCGCACATCTCTACCCCACCATACCAGGCACATCTCCACCCCACCATACCGGGCACATCTCCACCCCATCATACCGGGCACATCTCTACCCCACAATACCGTGCACATCTCCACCCCGCCATACCGCGCACATCTCCACCCCCCCATACCGCGCACATCTCCACCCCCCCATACCGTGCACATCTCCACCCCCCCATACCGTGCACATCTCCACCCCCTCATACTGTGCACATCTCCACCTCACCATACCGGGCACATCTCCACCCCACCATACCGGGCACATCCCCCCCCCCCCCCATACCGGGCACATCTCCCCCCCCCCCCATACCGGGCACATCTCCACCCCGCCATACCGGGCGCATCTCCACCCTGCCATACCGTGCACATCTCCAGCCCCCATACCGGGCGCATCTCCACCCTGCCATACCGCGCACATCTCCACCCCCCCATAACGTGCACATCTCCACCTCCCCATACCGTGCACATCTCCACCCCACAATACCACGCACATCTCCACCCCCCCATACCGGGCACATCTCCACCCCACCATACCGTGCACATCTCCACCCCACCATACCGTGCACATCTCCACCCCCCCATACCGTGCACATCTCCACCTCCCCATACCGTGCACATCTCCACCCCCCCATACCGTGCACATCTCCACCCCCCCCCCCATACAGTGCACATCTCCACCCCACCATACCGTGCACATCTCCACCTCCCCATACCGTGCACATCTCCACCCCCCCCCCCCCCATACCGTGCACATCTCCACCCCACCATACCAGGCACATCTCCACCCCACCATACCGGGCACATCTCCACCCCATCATACCGGGCACATCTCTACCCCACAATACCGTGCACATCTCCACCCCGCCATACCGCGCACATCTCCACCCCCCCATACCGCGCACATCTCCACCACACCATACCAGGCACATCTCTACCCCACAATACCGCGCACATCTCCACTCGCCATACCGGGCACATCTCCACCCCGCCATACCGCGCACATCTCTACCCCACAATACCGTGCACATCTCCACCCCCTCATACTGTGCACATCTCCACCTCACCATACCGGGCACATCTCCACCCCACCATACCGTGCACATCTCCACCCCCCATACTGTGCACATCTCCACCCCCCCATACCGGGCACATCTCCCCCCCCCCCCCCCCATACCAGGCACATCTCCCCCCCCCATACCGGGCACATCTCCCCCCCCCCCATACCGGGCACATCTCCCCCCCCCCCCCCCATACCAGGCACATCTCCACCCCACAATACCGCGCACATCTCCACCCCCCCATACCGGGCACATCTCCACCCCACCATACCGTGCACATCTCCACCCCCCCATACAGGGCACATCTCCACCTCACCATACCGGGCACATCTCCACCCCACCATACCGTGCACATCTCCACCCCACCATACCGTGCACATCTCCACCTCCCCATACCGTGCACATCTCCACCCCCCCCTATACAGTGCACATCTCCACCCCACCATACCGCGCACATCTCCACCCCACAATACCGCGCACATCTCCACCCCCCCATACCGGGCACATCTCCACCCCACCATACCGTGCACATCTCCACCTCCCCATACAGGGCACATCTCCACCTCACCATACCGGGCACATCTCCACCCCACCATACCGTGCACATCTCCACCCCACCATACCGTGCACATCTCCACCCCCCCATACCGTGCACATCTCCACCTCCCCATACCGTGCACATCTCCACCCCCCCCCCCCCCATACCGGGCACATCTCCACCCCACCATACCGGGCACATCTCCACCCCACCATACCGTGCCCATCTCCACCTCACCATACCGTGCCCATCTCCACCCCCCCCCCCATACAGTGCACATCTCCAGCCCCCCATACCGTGCACATCTCCACCCCCCCCATACTGTGCACATCTCCACCCCCCCATACCGTGCACATCTCCACCTCGCCATACCGTGCACATCTCCACCCCCCCATACTGTGCACATCTCCACACCCCAATCCGGGCACATCTCCACCTCGCCATACCGTGCACATCTCCACCCCCCCATACCGTGCACATCTCCACCTCCCCATACCGGGCACATCTCCACCCCCCCCATACCGTGCACATCTCCACCCCGCCATACCGTGCACATCTCTACCTCACCATACCGTGCACATCTCCACCCCCCCATACCGTACACATCTCCACCCCCCCCATACCGTGCACATCTCCACCTCCCCATACCGTACACATCTCCACCCCCCCATACTGTGCACATCTCCACACCCCAATCCGGGCACATCTCCACCTCGCCATACCGTGCACATCTCCACCCCCCCATACCGTGCACATCTCCACCTCCCCATACCGGGCACATCTCCACCCCCCCCATACCGTGCACATCTCCACCCCGCCATACCGTGCACATCTCTACCTCACCATACCGTGCACATCTCCACCCCCCCATACCGTACACATCTCCACCCCCCCCATACCGTGCACATCTCCACCTCCCCATACCGTACACATCTCCACCCCCCCATACAGTGCACATCTCCACCCCGCCATACCGTGCACATCTCCACCCCCCCATACTGTGCACATCTCCACCCCGCCATACCGTGCATATCTCCACCTCCCCATACCGTGCACATCTCCACCTCCCCATACCGTGCACATCTCCCCCGCCATACTGTGCACATCTCCACCTCCCCATACCGTGCACATCTCCCCCCCCATACCGTGCACATCTTCCCCCCCCATACCGTGCACATCTCCACCCCCCCATACCGTGCACATCTCCCCCCCCATACCGTGCACATCTTCCCCCCCATACCGTGCACATCTCCCCCCCCATACCGTGCACATCTCCCCCCCCATACTGTGCACATCTCCACCTCACCATACCGTGCACATCTCCACCTCCCCATACCGTTTACATCTCCCCCCCCCATACCGTGCACATCCCCCCCCCATACCGTGCACATTTCCACCCCCCCCCATACCGTGCACATCCCCCCCCCCATACCGTGCACATCTCCACCCCCCATACCGTGCACATCTCCACCTCCCCATACCGTTTACATCTCCCCCCCCCATACCGTGCACATCTCCACCTCCCCATACCGTGCACATCTCCACCCCACCATACCGCGCACATCTCCCCCCCCATACCGCGCACATCTCCCCCCCCCATACCGTGCACATCTCCAGCCCTTTACCTCCTGTATCCCCCCATTATCTGTAGTCTGTAAGCCCCGCCCCTCTGTCTCCATCAGCTGATCACTACATATACCGGGTTTAGTATCTGCGCCCCGTATGCGCTGCGGGGTATGTTGGCGCCGTATAAAAAACCATTAGTATTATTACATGCAGGTCACGGCCGGGTGCTGGCGGGGTGTATGCAGGTCACTGCGAGGTGCATGCAGGTCACTGCGGAGTGCATGCAGGTTATTGCGGGGTGTATGCGGGTCACTGCGGGGTGCATGTAAGTCACTGCAGGGTGCATGTGGGTCACTGCGGGGCGCATGCAGGTTATTGCGGGGTGCATGTAAGTCACTGCGGGGTGCATGCAGGTCACTGCAGGGTGCATGCAGGTTACTGCGGGGTGTGTGTAGGTCACTGCGGGTGCATGCGGATCACTGCAGTTTATTGCGGGGTGCATGCGGGTCACTGCGCTGATCTCTGATGTCACATTTATAGGTCGTTGGTAACATAAACTCTGTAACATTTCGGAAGGCAGACATTTATGAAACTGCTTGTCGCCCTTAGCAACCTATCACGGCGCAGCTGCCTGCGGGGGTGGAGGCCGCGGACCCTGGAGGTCCCATCCAGCTCCACCGGTGTAGGATTCTTTCATTTCCCCTAATGCCGCGCCGCTGTCGGTTGCCCAGGGAGACGAGGCGGCTTCCACAGCTTTGCTTCTGCACCTCCGTCGTGTCTTCTGTTGCTAGAGCGCTAAGCGGCCATCTATTCTCATCCACACAGGGTGCGGACAAGGGCTCCAGGACAATGGCGGCTCGTTGCTCCTCGATCACGTGACTGCCCATGCGCCTTGCCGTAAAGCCTCTTGGACGTTGTAGTATTAGGCTGCGTGCTACGTCATGACGTTAAGGCGTGTCTTCTTTGAAAAGTGGCGGCGGGTAAAACCGGGATGCGGTGCTGCTGAGTGAGAGACAGCGGCTGACGGCGGGCGGGGACCAGGCTGAGGCTACGCAGGGCTCTCACCGGCTCTCTCTTCGTTGCTGGCGGTTGTGAGCGGTCGGTCCGTCGTCATGGAGCAGCTGCTGGCGAGCAGATTGGTGAACGGACTTGTCATTAAGATCATGCGGAGTAACGGTGAGCACCGACCGGCCCGCCAACCGCTGCCCCGCCCATGTCCCTGCAGTCCTGAGCGCTGATTGGCTCTACCGTGTTGGGCTGCCTCTGCTCTGCTCTCTGGTTGGCTGCTGGTCCTGTCAGTCTACCCATGTGGTACCCACCCCCGGGGGGCGCTGTGCGCAGCACTGTTATGGTGCCGGCGCCTCCCTGGGGTGTCATGGGGGAAGCAGAGGTGATTCCCGCCATTATCTGTATCTGATTTTAGGCAGGAAAGTCGACACTTCTTTTGGCGGCCTAAGTGGTGATTGTTGCGTGTGAACGGCGCCTTAGTGCCGTCACTGTGTGCCCTGTGCCGGAGGCTCGTACAGGTAACGGCGCCTTAGTGCCGCCCGCCGTCACTGTGTGCTCTGTGCCGGAGGCTCGTACAGGTAACGGCGCCTTAGTGCCGCCCGCCGCCACTGTGTGCTCTGTGCCGGAGGCTCGTACAGGTAACGGCGCCTTAGTGCCGCCCGCCTGTGTGCTCTGTGCCGGAGGCTCGCACAGGTAACGGCGCCTTAGTGCCGCCCCGCCGTCACTGTGTGCTCTGTGCCGGAGGCTCGTACAGGTAACGGCGCCTTAGTGCCGCCCTGCCGTCACTGTGTGCTCTGTGCCGGAGGCTCGTACAGGTAACGGCGCCTTAGTGCCGCCCCGCCGTCACTGTGTGCTCTGTGCCGGAGGCTCGTACAGGTAACGGCGCCTTAGTGCCGCCCGCCGTCACTGTGTGCTCTGTGCCGGAGGCTCGTACAGGTAACGACGCCTTAGTGCCGCCCGCCGTCACTGTGTGCTCTGTGCCGGAGGCTCGTACAGGTAACGGCGCCTTAGTGCCGCCCGCCGTCACTGTGTGCTCTGTGCCGGAGGCTCTTACAGGTAACGGCGCCTTAGTGCCGCCCCGCCGTCACTGTGTGCTCTGTGCCGGAGGCTCGTACAGGTAACGGCGCCTTAGTGCCGCCCGCCGTCACTGTGTGCTCTGTGCCGGAGGCTCGTACAGGTAACGGCGCCTTAGTGCCGCCCCGCCGTCACTGTGTGCTCTGTGCCGGAGGCTCGTACAGGTAACGGCGCCTTAGTGCCGCCCGCCGTCACTGTGTGCTCTGTGCCGGAGGCTCGTACAGGTAACGGCGCCTTAGTGCCGCCCGCCGTCACTGTGTGCTCTGTGCCGGAGGCTCGTACAGGTAACGGCGCCTTAGTGCCGCCCGCCGTCACTGTGTGCTCTGTGCCGGAGGCTCGTACAGGTAACGGCGCCTTAGTGCCGCCCCGCCGTCACTGTGTGCTCTGTGCCGGAGGCTCGTACAGGTAACGGCGCCTTAGTGCCGCCCCGCCGTCACTGTGTGCTCTGTGCCGGAGGCTCGTACAGGTAACGGCGCCTTAGTGCCGCCCCGCCGTCACTGTGTGCTCTGTGCCGGAGGCTCGTACAGGTAACGGCGCCTTAGTGCCGTCACTGTGTGCTCTGTGCCGGAGGCTCGTACAGGTAACGGCGCCTTAGTGCCGCCCCGCCGTCACTGTCCGCCGTGTGCTGTAGGCTCGCACAGGTAACGGCCTCACTAGCGGCACCCCCTGTTGGGCGGCTCCTGGCGGTGGGACGTTCCGCTCGTGGATTTTGCTGGTTAATGGGGATAACTCCGTTGCGGATCTGTAACACAAACTGCAGCAACAGATGGGTCTTCACTCTGTTTTTAGAGGCGGCTGCACATGGCGAATCTCGCCGTTTGTCCGCACCGTGGGGTTTAGTCACACGACGGGCGAAGGGCAGTGCTTAATGAAACAATGACGCCCGGACGCTGTCCGGTGCTCGCGGAGCTCCGCCGCCACGTGTTCTGTTTTTGCTCGTGCGAACGGCAGGAAGGCTCTCGCTTTCTTGTCTGTAATACAGACAGCGCCAAAGTACAGATGTCTGCGTTATCCCAAGGAGCGACAACAATGGCGCAGGCGTCGCGGACCGCAGTCGTACGTCTGGGGCGCCCTTTATTGTGCGGGGCAGCAGATGGCAGTGCCGTCCGTTGGCGTAGGATCATCACTGGGATGTCGCGGTCACGCAGGGCTTCCGGTTGGCGGCGCCCCCCCCCCCCCCCCCCCCCCCGCTGTGGTCACATGACGTTTGTTCTGTATTTCAGGGGTGGTTCATGGTGCGACCGTCTCGTCCGTGGACCCGCAGCGCCTCTCGGTGCACGTGGAGTGGAATGAAGGCAGCCTGTGTAAAGGGAAGGAGGTTGGTGTCGCTCTGTGTCTGCGGGGGAAGGTAAGATCCAGCTGGTGGCGGCGAGGGGGGCCAGGTAACTGCAGGTAAGTGGGCTCGCCGGCTGTGATCAGGGGCTTACTAGCTGCCCGGACCCCTGCGGTCGTCGCCCCCACCTGGCGCTGCTGCAGGTTTGGGGGACCCCCTGCACCTCGTTTCCTCCAGATGATGGGGGTGTCCTCTTCCCGCAGGTCTCATTTATGGACGTGGTGATGGTGAACCCCGAGTTACTGGAAGCTGCTAACGACCCCCCCAGTGTGAAGGAGAACCTGCCCCCCCAGGGAAACATGGCCTCCCAGGTAACCGCCGGTGATGGGGGGCGCTAGTGGCGCTGTGAAGGCAGCGGTCTCCTCGTGTTATGTACGCAGCCCCCACCGGGGTGTAACGGACGCTCGCCGGCACATGTAGGTGGGGTTGTGGTTCGCGGCTCCTCTAACGGGCGCCGCATCCTACGACTGGTAGATCCGTAGAACGTGTTCCCACGTAACGGGCTGCGACTCCAGCAGAGGCCACCACAACATCCATGGCAAATGTGCCCCCTATGGACAGACCCTCGCCACTGCAGGGGTGTGCCGGGCGGCTCTTGTCACACTGCAGGAGCGATGGCCGGAGTTGTTGTTTGTTCTCTTTGGTCACCGCAATAATACAAAGCGAGCAGTCGCACGTCCTCCCGAATGTACGAGACGGCTGGCAACGGAAATGGTTATGGCAGTAATCGTGCCGACCCGCAGAGGAGCGCCATCAGGCCACCCGTGTTGTAGTTCGTGCGCTGTAGAGACAAGTCAGTCCGTCCATTCCCCCCCCCCCTCGCTCCACTTGGAGTCTCTAAAGGTTTTCAGTCCACTGAAGCATACAGCTCGTCCCGCGAAGAACCTTCAGATGGTGACGGATCAATAAGGGTTGTGATTTTTGTAAGGGGGGAGGGGCGTCATTAAGGTTAAGGTGCCGCATCGCTAACCCCTCCCTCATGTCACTCTTCCTTTAGGATCAAAAAAGAAAAACTATCTCCCGGATTCCGGCGCCCAGAGAAGGTGAGCGCCGCCCTGGTGGTGTGGGGGGACATGTCAGTCTGGAGTCCGAGGCTCGTCTGCACTGATGCGTTGTACCAAACCCTCAGCTGTGAGATCATGTTGTATTAGAAGTAGCAGAACCTCATTACACGGTGTTGTTCCAGTACCGACTGTCGCCTGTCCACAGGGTAGAGCAAGCGGATTAGTGCTGAGACCCCCACCTATCCCAATAATGGGGGGCTGGGGATCCCCCTCCCTCACAGGTAGCAGTAACTGATCATGTGCACTGCAGCATCGGTTATTTCGGTGTGACTGTTGGAGTCTCCTCCCTAGATGAGTGGGGGGCCCGTTGGACCCTTAGTGGGCGGGAGGTGAATGACTAGTGGGACAAACCCTTTAAGGCCTAAACTGCCTTAATGACTTCTGCCATCCCTCTATGCCACGCAGTTCGCCCGCTGGGAGGCATCCACGTTTGGTGCACAGATACTAATGTGAAGAGCTGGCAAACTGCGGGGTCCGAGAAGGGATTTGGGTGCTGCGCCCCTCCTGCCTGCAGCTCATATTTAATACCGGATCCAACCACAGACAAGAGTGGCGCTGTTTCTGGGAGAACCCCAGTCCACCCGCTAGTACCTGAGGAGACTGCAGATAACCCCCCTCCATAAAGGCACTGGGGGGCTCCATTCTCCATCAAGGGAGCTGATTGGTCCCCGCTGGCTGTTGGCACGCGCAGTTTGCGTTCTGGCTGTTTACGGGATGAAATGGCGCTGCGTTGCAGATCTGATGCTGTTGGGCGCCGCGGTCGTCGGGCTGCCGGCCCCCCAGTTATGTATGACCTGCAGGCGACTATCTCATGTCTGACTCTCTATTGTCACTTTGTCTCCGAAGCGCCTGTACAGAATGCTGTTGTGGAGAACGGAGCGCAGACAGGTACGCGGTCACCGCCGCCGCTTATCCCGAACCTTCCTCTATAGTCTGGCCACGTGGATCTGAGCCGCTCACCCTGGGGGGTCCGGGCCTCTGAGCCGCTCACTATTGGGGGTTTATAAAATCAGATCGAACAATAATGGTTTCACAAACGTAACTGGCGCCCCCTGCAGGGATTCCTGCCCGACCACCGACCTCTGTAGGGGAAGGTTCTGCATCGCCCACCAACTGGAATGGCTTCTGCACTTGTGGCACCACTTTTTTTTTGGGTGACTTTTGAACTCTGCACACTTTATGAATTTGCATAGAACCGCGTGTCTCGTCTTTCTGCTCCTGAGGGCCACCCTCTTTGCCCCGCGTGTCCCGTCTTTCTGCTCCCCGTGTCTATACTGCCATGTGAATACCTCTGATGCAACACCATATTACAGCCATGGACTCCAATCACATCCAGAGCTGCAGGCACAATATTACTGCTTTGCTCTTGGTAATCTGCCTCCGGCGGGCGCTACCAGAGCGCCGCGGCCTGTCAGCGATGTGCTCCTGAGGTTCTCGTGGACATCGCTGACTGCATTGTAGGTGCAGCTCCGGATGTGACTGGAGTACAAGGATGGATGTCTTACTGCACCGCTCACGTGTTTTGGTCATAGTCACTGAACGCCTTGTCCCTCTCGTTACTCCGGTGTTACTGAGCTGCATGTCTAACCAGCTAATTGCCCCCCGTCATGTTTCAGCCCTCCGCGGCCGCTCCACCAGGATGACCGCCATTCCGGAGTCTCTTCCGCCTGATCCTGACATGGAGGTGGAGACGTCGGCTCAGCCCGTTGTGCAGTCACAGCCCAATCCTGGTGAGTGCGCGGGGCCCGTCCCATCCGGGCGCTCTTGTCCGGTGCTGCGGGTGTAAATCCGTGTCCTTCCTTCCAGCAGGTGTCAGAACACGATCCTCCAAAGTGAGCGGCGTCGGTGATCACCGGGTGTTACCGCGCATGAACGAGTCCGCCGACGACTCCAGCACTTCTAATGCGAGGAGCAGTCAAGGTGACGGCCGGGATGTACTGGGGGAGGGGCTTGTGTAGCCGGCGGAGTGCACCGTGGCACCTCCAAACCTCTGCAGGAATCTGCGGCTTTCGGTGTAATCTGCATATCTGTCAATGGGCAGAATCTGTGTGGCGGGTCGTGACCGCCTGAAGCGGGCGCTCGTCTCTGCATTGGGTTTTACCCGTTGGCAGAGCAGATCTGCGCCAAAAACCGTGGCAGAATGCCGCAGACTTGGACCAGGTTGTTAGAGGCCGCAGTCACCTGGTGAACGCCGCCGTGGGGTGATAATCCAGACTAACCGACCGTTCTCACCGCAGCGCGGAGGAAGTCAAATATTGTGAAAGAGATGGAGAAAATGAAGAGTAAGCGCGAGGAGAAGCGAGCGCAGAACAGCCAAGCCAGGAGCAAGCGAGGGCAGGTACGCGGCTGGAGGGCAGCGCCGGGCATTGTGCAGCTTTGGACCAACTGGTTTTGGTTGACTCCCCCACTTCAGACACATCTAGTGCCGCCCATTTACACAGAACGAGTGTCACTGGCATCGCTCAGAGCGGCCGGCATGGAGGCGCCATCCTGCCTCCATTCACTGGAAGCAAACAGCCGATCAGAAGGGACTCTGAGCAACTCTGAGCGGTAATCGTCCCGTGGAAATGGGCCTTAAGACTAAATGCCCTCCGCTGGAAGACGTAAAGACCTAATGACACTCCGCTTCAGGCGGCAGCACTGATGTGACATGAAGCGCACGGATGCCGGCTGCCGCCGGGCCGCGGCTGCGCTGATCCCCTTATCTCTTCTCTTGCATGCAGGACTATGACACCAGCGCACCAAACTGGGAATTTGGGAAAATGATCAAAGAATTCCGAGCAACTCTAGAATGTCAGAGACTCAGCATGAACGACCAGGTGAGGGCGCTAGAGACCCTGCAAAACAGGGAAGACCCTCTACTCTATCAGCCACCTCAGCCCCAAATTAATGAGTGCAGATTTCCTGCTTTTTTTCCGTATCTGCAGTGCTGAGAACCTTCTATATGCGGCTATCGGCCGCTCCTCTTATAACACTCCAGTACTGATATAACCTCCAGACATCATATATGTGATATCGGCCGCTCCTCTTATAACGCTCCAGCACTGATATAACCTCCAGAGATATCATATATGTGATATCAGTAGCTCCTCTTATAACGCTCCAGTGCTGATATAACCCCCAGAGACATCATATATGTGATATCAGCCGCTCCTCCTATAACGCTCCGGCACTGATATAATCCCCAGAGACATCATATATGTGATATCAGCCGCTCCTCCTATAACGCTCCGGCACTGATATAACTCCCAGACATCATATGTGATATCAGCCGCTCCTCCTATAACGCTCCGGCACTGATATAACCCCCAGACATCATATATGTGATATCAGCTGCTCCTCCTATAACGCTCCGGCACTGATATAACCCCCAGAGACATCATATATGTGATATCAGCCGCTCCTCCTATAACGCTCCGGCACTGATATAACCCCCAGAGACATCATATATGTGATATCAGCCGCTCCTCCTATAACGCTCCGGCACTGATATAACCCCCAGAGACATCATATATGTGATATCAGCCACTCCTCCTATAACGCTCCGGCACTGATATAACCCCCAGAGACATCATATATGTGATATCAGCTGCTCCTCCTATAACGCTCCGGCACTGATATAACCCCCAGAGACATCATATATGTGATATCAGCCGCTCCTCGTATAACGCTCCGGCACTGATATAACCCCCAGAGACATCATATATGTGATATCAGCCGCTCCTCCTATAACGCTCCGGCACTGATATAACCCCCAGAGACATCATATATGTGATATCAGCTGCTCCTCCTATAACGCTCCGGCACTGATATAACCCCCAGAGACATCATATATGTGATATCAGTCGCTCCTCGTATAACGCTCCGGCGCTGATATAACCTCCAGACATCATATATGTGATATCAGCCGCTCCTCCTATAACGCTCCGGCACTGATATAACCTCCAGACATCATATATGTGATATCAGCCGCTCCTTCTATAACGCTCCGGCGCTGATATAACCTCCAGACATCATATATGTGATATCAGCCACTCCTCCTATAACGCTCCGGCACTGATATAACCTACTACACAGCTAATATGGCTCAGAATTCCAGGCTTGTTTAGTCTCCTTAAAGGTTACTTTGGTGTAAAGATATTTTAAAAGTGCAAATCGGCAGAAGCTGTTCGGTTGTCCTAGTTTTCCCTACATCCGACAACTCCCCTCCCCAACTATCAGCAGAACAGTGAGTGCAGCTCTGAAGTATATCACAGGGTAATAGTCACTAATCTCTCCTTTACAGGCTGAAGAACATCGTATCTGTGTGTGTGTCCGGAAGCGGCCCCTGAACAGGCAGGGTATGTGAGGGTCTCGCTGCGCCGGTGATACGTAGGACCAGATTCCAGCTCCGCTGTTGATGTTGCTCCTGTTTCCCCCTCAGAAGCGACTAAGAAGGAGATCGATATAGTTTCTGTTCCCAGTAAGAGTCTCGTCTTGGTGCACGAGCCGAAGCAGAAGGTGGATCTGACCAAGTATCTGGAGAACCAGGCCTTCCGCTTTGACTACGCATTTGATGAGAGCGCGACTAACGACATGGTGTACAGGTATGAGCCCGTGCCCCCTTGTGTTGGACCGGCCTGTCGGCCGCTACGTACCCGTATGAACAATGGGGGTCTCGCTGTAACCGTGTTTCTATGGCTTGGTCACATGTCTCCTCCAGGTTCACAGCCCGACCTCTGGTCCAGTCCATATTTGAAGGAGGGAAGGCCACGTGTTTTGCTTATGGCCAAACTGGGAGCGGTAAAACGCATGTAAGTAGCAACGGCTCCAACCAGAGGGCAACACTTGGGCAAATCGCAAGTCAATTCCACATCTAGCACTCTTCTGCTGCGGCCGGCTGTAGATACTGACTGCAGGGCCATCATGGAGTTGGAGGCCTTGGCAGTGCAGCTTCGGCCTGTAATGGCATAGCAAAAGGGGAGCCGTCAGGTCCTTTACGCTGGGCTCACGGAGGGCGGACATGCTGATTCCAGCGGTCAGGGCTTTGGAGAACGTACGGCTTGTTCCTGCAGCGCTCAGCGATAGTGGAGTCCAGCTTATTCATGAGGACCATAGGGTAGGTGACCGACTGCTGGGATCAGCCTTATAACGCACAGCATTGCGGGACTGTCAGGGACTGGTCGTCGCCTGTAGTTTATCAGTGAGGATCCCCTGCTTGGGCCCTGCCAATCAGCTGTCTGAAGAATCTGTGGCCGGTTGTGCGGGTAGGTCACAGGACATCACTGGCCTATCAGTCCATTCAATTGAATGTGCTGCTATACCAGGCATGGCCACTATGAAATGTACAGCACTGATCCTGGTGCGCTGTGAAGAGGTTGCTGCGGCCTCTGGCAGTGGACTCTTGCTATCGGTCATCAATGCTTTAGTTCTGGAAAGCCCCCATAAACACTTCATAGAAACGTTATATTTTACTCTTCTCTCTTCTCCTAGACAATGGGAGGCGACTTCTTGGGCAAAAGTCAGAATGTTACTAAAGGCGTCTACGCGTTTGCATGTAAGTGATGCCCTAAATGTATGTTCATGCGGAGCGGAAGTTCTGTGCGTTTCCGCAGCTGACTTCAGCCAACATGGCGCCCCCGATGCTGCCTGCTACTGTATCCAGAGCAGAGGTAACAGCTACTGAGCGCCGCCGCTGGCCTTCATGCGACGCACCAGTCATCCGATGCCACTTCTGCATCACATGACTGGCAGTGCCCAGTAGCAGTTGCTGGCATCTGCTGGAGCGCCATGTTGGCTGAAACCTGCTGTGGATTCATACCGGAGTCCGACCTCAGCAATGCTGCAGGAAGTCCACAACCTTGTATGTGCAGCACGCGTGGACCTGCCCTCTAATGCTCTGACATCTGAGAAGTGGCTTCAGGGGCGGATGGCGCTTGCTGGGTGTTGTAGTCCTATGATGGGTAATTCAATAACTGAGTTCATCTCTGCAGCACAAGACGTCTTCCTCCTCCTCTCACAGCAGCGATACAAGGATCTGGATCTGGAGGTGTTTGTGACCTTCTTTGAGATCTACAATGGCAAGGTGGGCGGTCTTGGAGGCTCGTGATTCGCTGCCCGCTCGGTTACTCTGGATCCGTCCCTCCGGTGACCCAAGGAGATTTCTTTTCTTTTAGGTGTTTGATCTTCTGAATAAGAAGGCAAAGCTGCGTGTTCTGGAAGACGCGAAGCAGGAGGTGCAGGTGGTGGGGCTGGTGGAGAAGGAGGTCCTGTGTGCAGAAGACGTCTTCAAAATGATAGAAATTGGCAGCGCCTGCAGGTAAGCGCCCTGCGGGAGAAGAGGGAAGCGCACTCTAGGCAGTTCTTAATGGGTTAGGGCCCTCTTACCCAGGAGGACCCGTGGGGCACAGATGCCCAACAGGTGGTCCAGCGATGAGCTTTTACACAGGTGTGAGCAGACGGCGGCCGCCCGCCTCCATTCACAGTAAACGGCTGATTCATCATTCAGTTCTCTGCAGACACTGAACACCGAATGAGAAGTGAATGAATTCTCGTTGGTCATTCAGGGCAGCATCTACCCTGAACAATGGTACGGACTCGCTGGACGGGAATGTGAAGCCTTTTTATTGGCCCTCTGCATCGCCTTGTGAGAAGGCCTTTGTGGCGGTCCGCAGACGGCTGGTCATGGCGGCCTGTATTCCGAGGCTGCAGTCACTGGCTCTGTATTGTGCTGCCGCTTTAGCAGTTGTCCTGCTCTTCTACAATTGCTCACAGTGCAGTTCCCTAAACTGTGGACTCCTCTTATGGTTGTGCTTGTTCACAGAACCTCCGGCCAGACATTTGCAAACAGCAACTCTTCGCGCTCCCACGCCTGCTTGCAGATCATCCTGCGGAGGAGGGGACGGCTCCATGGCAAGTTCTCCCTGGTGGATCTTGCTGGCAATGAGCGAGGCGCTGATACCGCCAGCGCTGACCGTACCACTCGCATGGAAGGAGCGGAGATCAACCGCAGCTTGCTGGCCTTGAAGGTAATGGGACAGCAAGGAGAAGGGAATGTAAGGAGCCTGGATTTAAAGTGGCGGCGTCCTCCTTAGTTGTGTGCCGGTTTGTTCTGTAACTCGCCGTTTCTCATGTCTTTGCGCTGCAGGAATGTATCCGAGCGTTGGGCAGAATAAAGCGCACACCCCTTTCCGAGAGAGCAAACTGACCCAGATCCTGCGAGACTCCTTTATTGGGGAGAATTCCCGGACCTGCATGGTAGGCACCCTCCGTCGTACCGCCGCACGTCGCTGAGCTTCAGTCACACGCCGGCGCCCGTCGTGCTACATGGCGAGGCTTGAGACAATCTAACGAAGTCTCAAGGTTTGATCTCCCTCTTTGGTTTGCAGATTGCGATGCTTTCCCCTGGGTTTACCTCCTGCGAGTATACACTGAACACTCTACGATACGCAGACAGGTAAGCGCTCCGCCTGCTGCTGTTCTCTGTGTTCAGCCACTGGAGGGTCGGGAATAGCAGACATGGAAATGTTTCTTTACAAGCGTTGCAGCTTTCTGCCACACCGTGATCCGCCCAGGGCTCCGTGACCGCTTGGGCTGTGACGCAGGTGACGAAGCCAAGGATCAGCGCAGCCCTGCCACATTTAGTCTAACGGAGGTCAGAGGTCAATGAACTCGCAGAGCGCAAGATTTAAGCATCTTGTAGACAATAATGCCACCTCCCTGCCTTAATACCATGAGACGGCCGGCACCCTCCGCCGTGTCCTGACTATTACTGCGGCACCACCGTGTGACTGACTCCACCATGTGACGGACGTCCATCACTTGTCCTATGGGTAGGAGATGTGTAATTGTGGTACAAACCCTCCAACACTGACGCTGGGGAGGCAGTGTAGCGTTGGGCCCCGTCTCATCAGGGGCCCCTTAGTGTCCCGGTCCGCTTCTGATGGGTGCACCACTGCATTGGTCTAATAAGAGCTTCTCCATCCAGGGTGAAGGAGCTGAGTCCGCATGCTACAGGCAGCGCTGATAATCAGCAAATGGAAACGGAGTCGGGCTCCAGCCCCGGAGCGCCGGAGGACCAGGATAATGTGAGTGCTAGCGGCCATTAATGCCAATCCCGTGTTGAGCATCCCTTCTGGTTTCTCTATCTCTAGGAGAGCCGGGTGGGAATCAAATGTGGCCTCTGTTACAAGGTATCACCCAGCTTTCCAATAGTCCTGAA
Organism: Eleutherodactylus coqui; assembly: GCF_035609145.1. NCBI lineage: Eukaryota > Metazoa > Chordata > Amphibia > Anura > Eleutherodactylidae > Eleutherodactylus > Eleutherodactylus coqui. Next base: position 316,333,550 of record NC_089839.1, read on the forward strand.
TGGCACATCTGCCCAGTGCGGGTGTATCGTGCCTTCAGGATTCTGCTTTTGTCTGAAGTCTCATCGGTTCACACCCCCCCCCCCCTCCTTCTCCAACTCTTGTAGGTGTCTCTGAAGGATGAAGAACTTTCCTCCCACATGAACAGCTTCCAGGCAGCGATGAGCCGTATTGGGGAGCTGGAGGAGAAGGTGGTGGAGGAGCTCAGGGACCTGGTGCAGGTACGTCCAGCCGCTATGAGGATACCTTGTCTCCTCGCAGGGCCTTCTAGAGGTCTCTGGCAGGCTGCAGCGTCTGTCCCCGAGCCGTGCCGCCTCCATGCTAATAACTGGCTGCTTATTGCAGAAGGGGCCGGAATGGTCCGACTTATTGGAGATGACGGAGAAGCCAGACTACGACATGGAGACGTTTGTGACTCGAGCAGATCATCTCCTCCAGGAGAACTCCAGGGTCCTCATCACTCTCAGTGGTAAGTTACCCAGGAGGCACTAGGAAACGCCCCACGTCTTCACAAGTTCTGGCGCTGCTCAATCCTAAAATAAGGGGGGGTGTCACTTAAATATTTTTCTTTTGCTCAGTTCTTGAAGTTGCCTGCAGTGTAAATCATGGAGGTTTTCATTCTTTCACTGGCTTATGCCTCGGAGCCATAGGTGCGCACAACATGGCCTGCAGTGTATACTAGATGTATTATGCCAGTTATAAGCGTAAACAGTCCCAGCAGAGATCTGTACAGAACCCTGGAAATGGCTTATGGAAACCTCCATTCTTTACACTGCAGGCTGCATCCTGAACACTGAAAGTTGAGTGACTTTCTGAATTCTGCGGCCGTGCACTCCGGATTTTTCTACAACTCTCAGTATGCTTGGCGCTGTAGCTTACAACAGCTGGAGCGCCAGGTCTAACATCCTCCGCTGGTCCCGAGGGTCGTCACGTGTGCCGCCGCTTCAATGGGAGCGCCACAGCCTCTTTGTACTCTGCAACTTCAGCGCTCATTAACCTCTTAACAACCGATATGCCTTTTGACGGCCTATATTGGTGGGCTATAGATGAAGAGATCGCACGGCAATCTCCCTCCATACATTGCGGGGCCGACATCCAGTGGCAACAGCTCTGATAAGCCGCAGCACTCATTGGAGCTATTAACCCTTTAAATGCCACTGCCAATTCTGATTAGAACGCAGGGGGTCACGGCAGCCGGGGGGCTTTCTGAGTGGCCCCAGGGCTGTCATGGCAGAATGCCTATCACGCCATCCCCATGGCTTGCCCGGTAGCAGTATGGTGTTACATCGTACTGCAGGAGCGATCAAAGCCCCACAAGTTGTGGTCCCCCAGGGGACAAAAGGAAGGACAAAGTTTTTTACTTTTTATTTAAAGTTGTAAAAGGTTAAAAAAAAAAAAAAAAAAAAAAAAACCCTTTTACCGTATTTGTAATAAAAGAATCTAAGCAATAAAACAGACATTTGGTCTCGCCGCGTCGGCGAAGTCTGATCGATCAGAGGAACGCATTGTTTCCCGCACAGTGAACGGCATCTAGGAAAAAAATGCGATAAAGCGCTCAGAAAGCCGCATGTATTCCTGTAGTTCGCATTGGTACAATTCCGGAAGTCCTGAAAAAAAAACAAGCCCCGCCCCCGTTATGTGACGGAAAAATAAAAAAAAGCTATTGCGCGGCACAAAATGTAAATATCTTAAAAAAAACAAGTAGCGCATCATAAACTAAGTGTGGCATCTGAGTAATCGTAGCCGACTCGCAGCATATCAGGTCATTGTTGTAGGCTCCCTATAGGGAGAGGCCTTATCGGGCCCCTAAGGCTCCTGGGCGCGGGGCAGCCCCTGCCTCTGGATAACTTGGCACAACCCCTTTTAGACTCCTACCAGAGCATTGGTCAAACCTCTTCAATCCAATGCCCGGCCGTACCCGAGAGCCTCGTCTGACACCCCTGCTTCTCCGCCGGCGCCCCGTAGGGGTGGCTGTAACCCTCCTGATCCAAACGTTATGCAGGAGGGTCGGGAAGTGCTCACGTCCAGCGCTGCATCCCCAGAGCTTCATACAAACGTGTTTTCCACACATTAAAGGGGTGACAACCTGCGACTCGACTCCCATCCTCTGGCGTGCGGCATTGGCGGCTCAGTATGGCGTAAGATTAGGCCCCGCCCCTCGGTTAGTGCCTCCAGTGTTACAAGCCGTTGTGGCGCCGGACCCTTTAGGTTTGCTCCCTATAACTCTTAGTTAACGCTGCTGCATTTTTGTCATCCCTGCAGAAAGCCTGGGGTTCCTGCGGGGGGCGATGACCACAGAAGAACGTGCCAGCAGGGAGATCTCCAAGAGGAAGCCCAGACCGTGACCCTCCGGCTGTAACCTGTAATAAATGGCTGTATGTGTAATAAAGCAGTGTGGACTGTAATACTTGTTCCCACCAGAGGTGGCGCTGCTGCGGTCTCGCCGCCCCCGGTTATAGTTTTAAGCTGTTCGCCGCAGGATTTTACTAATGCTAGATAATAAAGATATTTAATTATTCCCGCTGTTGTGTTTTCTGGCAGGAATGTGCGCCGGCGGCGGGCGTCACCTAACTTATGGGGCTGGCGGGCGAGCACCTCTAGTCTGCTCACCAGCTCCACCGCCTGCGGCTCCTGGCAGTACGAGGCATGCTGGAAGCTGTAGTACACCATCCGTGCTGGTGGAGTATTGGCCCACATCTCACAATGTGTCGCTCCCATCATCCCTGACCACAGGAGTTCTTACAATGGGGTCAGACTTATGGTGGGGGTCGGTCGGTGGTAAGTTGGGGGACACCTCTGCCCGCTGGATGTGGTTGGCTGATTCTCCGCTAGCTTGCGGTCAGCTGAGTTCTGTATCTTAACCCTTAGTGACCGCCCCTACCTGTTTTCACAGCCTGGCTGTCTGGCTTTAATCGGCAGGGACGTAAAAACACGCTCTCCTGTAGAGGAAAGCCCCCGGGGTCTGCATGTGATGGGCTGCAGCAGTTTGGGGGGTCTGAAGTCTGCACTGCGGCCTGGAGTCCAAGGGGTGTTCCCTCCGCAACAGCCCAGCCGTGTGTCCTGGAAACGGATTGGGGGGGATTGCTGAACCTGAATCACTGCTACAACGTGGTGGCTGCTTCCAACAAAGGAAACTCCTAAGAGGTGCTCCCCCCCTCCCCTGGGCTCTGCGCGCGCTCCCCCCCCCTCCCCCGGGCTCTGCGCGCGCTCCCCCCCTCCCCCGGGCTCTGCGCGCGCTCCCCCCCCTCCCCCGGCTCTGCGCGCGCTCCCCCCCCCTCCCCCGGGCTCTGCGCGCGCTCCCCCCCCCCTCCCCCGGGCTCTGCGCGCGCTCCCCCCCCCCTCCCCGGGCTCTGCGCGCTCTCCCCCCCCCCTCCCCGGGCTCTGCGCGCGCTCCCCCCCCCTCCCCCGGGCTCTGCGCGCGCTCCCCCCCCCTCCCCCGGGCTCTGCGCGCGCTCCCCCCCCCTCCCCCGGGCTCTGCGCGCGCTCCCCCCCCCTCCCCCGGGCTCTGCGCGCGCTCCCCCCCCCTCCCCCGGGCTCTGCGCGCGCCCCCCCCCCCCCTCCCCCGGGCTCTGCGCGCGCTCCCCCCCCCTCCCCGGGCTCTGCGCGCGCTCCCCCCCCCCCTCCCCCGGGGCTCTGCGCGCGCTCCCCCCCCCCCCCTCCCCCGGGCTCTGCGCGCGTTCCCCCCCCCCTCCCCCGGGCTCTGCGCGCGCTCCCCCCCCCCCCCCCCCTCCCCCGGGCTGCGCGCGCTCCCCCCCCCCCCCCCCCTCCCCCGGGCTCTGCGCGCGCTCCCCCCCCCCCCCCCCCTCCCCCGGGCTCTGCGCGCGCTCCCCCCCCCCCCCCCCCCTCCCCGGGCTCTGCGCGCGCTCCCCCCCCCCCCCCCCTCCCCCGGGGCTCTGCGCGCGCTCCCCCCCCCCCCCCCCTCCCCCGGGCTCTGCGCGCGCTCCCCCCCCCCCCCCCTCCCCCGGGCTCTGCGCGCGCTCCCCCCCCCCCCCCCCTCCCCCGGGCTCTGCGCGCGCTCCCCTCCCCCGGGCTCTGCGCGCGCTCCCCCCCCCCCCCCCTCCCCCGGGCTCTGCGCGCGCTTCCCCCCCCCCCCCCGGGCTCTGCGCGCGCTCCCCCCCCCCCCCCCTCCCCCGGGCTCTGCGCGCGCTCCCCCCCCCCCCCCCCTCCCCCGGGCTCTGCGCGCGCTCCCCCCCCCCTCCCCCGGGCTCTGCGCGCGCTCCCCCCCCCCCCCCCCTCCCCCGGGCTCTGCGCGCGCTCCCCCCCCCCCCCCCCCTCCCCCGGGCTCTGCGCGCCCCTCCCCCCCCCCCCCCCCCCTCCCCCGGGCTCTGCGCGCGCTCCCCCCCCCCCCCCCTCCCCGGGCTCTGCGCGCGCTCCCCCCCCCCCCCCCCCCTCCCCCGGGCTCTGCGCGCGCTCCCCCCCCCCCCCCCTCCCCCGGGCTCTGCGCGCGCTCCCCCCCCCCCCCCCCCCTCCCCCGGGCTCTGCGCGCTCCCCCCCCCCCCCCCCCCCCTCCCCCGGGCTCTGCGCGCGCTCCCCCCCCCCCCCCCCCCCTCCCCCGGGCTCTGCGCGCGCTCCCCCCCTCCCCCGGGCTCTGCGCGCGCTCCCCCCCTCCCCCGGGCTCTGCGCGCGCTCCCCCCCCCCCCCCTCCCCCGGGCTCTGCGCGCGCTCCCCCCCCCCCCCCCCCCTCCCCCGGGCTCTGCGCGCTCCCCCCCCCCCCCCCCCCCTCCCCCGGGCTCTGCGCGCGCTCCCCCCCCCCCCCCCCTCCCCCGGGCTCTGCGCGCGCTCCCCCCCTCCCCCGGGCTCTGCGCGCGCTACCCCCCCCCCCCCCTCCCCCCGGGCTCTGCGCGCGCTCCCCCCCCCCCCCCCCCTCCCCCGGGCTCTGCGCGCGCTCCCCCCCCCCCCCCCTCCCCCGGGCTCTGCGCGCGCTCCCCCTCCCCCGGGCTCTGCGCGCGCTCCCCCCCCCCCCCCCCTCCCCCGGGCTCTGCGCGCGCTCCCCCCCCCCCCCCCCCCCCGGGCTCTGCGCGCGCTCCCCCCCCCCCCCCTCCCCCGGGCTCTGCGCGCGCTCCCCCCCCCCCCCCCTCCCCCGGGCTCTGCGCGCGCTCCCCCCCCCCCCCCCTCCCCCGGGCTCTGCGCGCCCCCGCTCCCCCCCCCCCTCCCCCGGGCTCTGCGCGCGCTCCCCCCCCCCCCCTCCCCCGGGCTCTGCGCGCGCTCCCCCCCCCCCCCCTCCCCCGGGCTCTGCGCGCGCTCCCCCCCCCCCCCTCCCCCGGGCTCTGCGCGCGCTCCCCCCCCCCCCCTCCCCCGGGCTCTGCGCGCGCTCCCCCCCCCCCTCCCCCGGGCTCTGCGCGCGCTCCCCCCCCCCCCCCCTCCCCCGGGCTCTGCGCGCGCTCCCCCCCCCCCCCTCCCCCGGGCTCTGCGCGCGCTTCCCCCCCCCCCCCCGGGCTCTGCGCGCCCCCTCCCCCCCCCCCTCCCCCGGGCTCTGCGCGCGCTCCCCCCCCCCCCCCCCCTCCCCCGGGCTCTGCGCGCGCTCCCCCCCCCCCCCCCCTCCCCCGGGCTCTGCGCGCGCTCCCCCCCCCCCTCCCCCGGGCTCTGCGCGCGCTCCCCCCCCCCTCCCCACATACCAGGGGTCCCGGCTTCCTCAATGTTGGGGCGCCTGCTCACGGGCGGTATTTCAAGCACATTGTCCGCCCCTGACGGCAGCCAATATACTTCTCTGGGGTCCGCGGTTGTCCCCAGACGGACGGATTTGCATCGTGGATTTTCACGCGCTAGAAAAAACCGCGGCGCGTCCTGATCTGGAGACTCCAATACAAGTGACTGGACGCGGTTTCCACGCCGTACATCGGCGGTGCGGCTGCGGAGGAAGGCGCTGGTTGCTATGACATTGGAGGAAGCAGGCGTGGCAGGGGCTGCAGGGTTCTCCGCACCGATCCGCAAATTTTGGTGCCGTCCGCAGGTGTCCCGCTGGCGTAATCTGGACCGCTCGTGTGCAGGCGGCCTCACACTGGTAAAACGACAGCTTGTCTCATGGCGGCCGGGGGAGGGGCGGCGGCTGCGCACATTCTGTTGGCTATGCTCCACCCCCTACATGAAGCACAATCTGGGGTGCGATCAGTCGGGATCTGCTCAACCTTTACA